>NC_051387.1:35297352-35299852 GCF_015228065.2 Penaeus monodon
TTTTCTTTTTCTCCCCTCTCTTTCTCCTCTCTCTCTCTTTCTCCTCTCTCTCTCTTTCTCCTCTCTCTCTCTTTCTCCTCTCTCTCTCTTTCTCCTCTCTCTCTCTTTCTCCTCTCTCTCTCTTTCTCCTCTCTCTCTCTTTCTCCCCTCTCTCTCTCTCTCTCTCTCTCTCTCTCTCTCTCTCTCTCTCTCTCTCTCTCTCTCTCTCTCTCTCTCTCTCTCTCTCTCTCTCTCTCTCTCTCTCTCTCTATATATATATATATATATATATATTATATATATATATATAATATATATATATATATATATATTTATATATATTTTGTCTCCCTCCCTCCTTCCCTCCCTCCTTCCTTTTCTCCCCCTCCCTCTCCCTGTCTCCCTCCCTCCCTTTTTCTGTGTCATACAGAACCTTCTATTTTTCATTTTTCTGACCCTTACAGAAGAAGTTTTAATCTGCTAGCGTTCACCCTGAATGCCATTTCAGTTCGAACAGCTTTTATATGCCATGCAATTAGTTTTTGGCCATATGGGATAAACGCCCAGATCCTTTACGTGGTCCTCTTACATCAGGCCTTTTATCAGCCGGGTCACCGCGGGTTCCTTAATTAGAGATGGTGATGGATAGTGATTGCTTTCACGCGTGGATATTGTGCAGATAAGTTGCCTGAGTGAGCGATATATGTTACATCATTCCTCCTGCTGGATAATTACGTCATTTCATAAGCTTATTGCGTTATTTGGGAAGAGTTCTAATACTAAATTAATCACGGGTAAAAAGATGTAGATTATAGGCAATGGTAAGCGTTCCGGGGATCTTCAACAACAAGCTTTGCTGGTAGAGACCGAGTATTTATTTTTTTGTCTTCGCGGTTTCTTGCATCGGTCCCCTTTTTCTTGTTGTTTTATTTCTTTTTTTGTTCAAGATTTCTTTTTTTAATGATTGCTGATGCTGCATATCCTGCATGGTTTATACTATAGCTACTGATGGCGTGATTTTGATTGTGTTTTCTCCTCTTTCCGCAGGTGAGGCGCGGGTGAAGGCAGGGCGTGACAGTAGACACAACGCCAGAGGTGGTAATTTCCCTACTTAAGCAGTTCCCTGGTTATTATCTCTCTCTCTCTCTCTCTCTCTCTCTCTCTCTCTCTCTCTCTCTCTCTCTCTCTCTCTTCTCTCTCTCTCTCTCTCTCTCTCTCTCTCTCATTCTCTCTCATTCTCCGCCTGTCTCTCATCATGTCTTCTCTTGCCATCTATTGCCTGTGCATGCAATTTCCCAACTGTTTAATTTTATTGAATTGCAATCATTCATTGTGCAATAGAATTATCTGCAGCATAATGGCTGATTATCTATATAGTTTATTTGAAAATAAATGATATTGGTATTTTCATGATACCCATTCTGTATTAAACCCATGTAAACAGTAACTGTGAACTATGCCGTGTAATCACGACACCCCAGTTACATTTGAAGCTTCGGGTATTGTTGAACCGAGGTTATAAAGTGATAATTATTAAAAGCGCAGCTTTCCCTCAGACTTTCCGAGTTCCGTTTTGCCATTCCTAACCTAACCTAACGTCGGCGGCGTCGAAGGCAAGAAGAAAATACGACAGTGGATCGTGTGGCCTCATGCCCCCGCGCTCCCAGAGGCCTGTGTTAGCACACCCAAGGGATCAGCATTCAACCCCTCACTGGTTCACGCTCCGCCGCCGCCGTTAATCCCAGAGGAAACACGGAGGCAACCCAGAGGCCAGGCGATGCGACGAGGGCGGGGCAAGGCCTGAGAGGGGGAGGAGGGGCGTAGGCGGGGGCAGATCACAAGTAGTCCAGGGCGTGGAGTCTATCTCCGTCGTGGGCCGCGCACCCAACTGATTGACTCGTGAAGTCTTTCCCCGCCCGCCCGCCCACCTCACCTGGCACACTCCCATCCTCACGGCTTCCTTAACGAACTTTACTTCACAAACACTTCTTTTTCTTTCTTTCGCTTTTTTTACCCTTTTTGGTTCACTTGATGGAATGTGTTTGAGCCGGAAAAGTTTGTCGTCTTGTCGTATTTTACGGACTTTTTCGCTACTGGTTCACTCTTTTATCCCGTTGCCGAATACTTCGCCGGGAAGTCTCCTCGGAAGATGGTATCGATAATGGACTCTGATGCGGGGCTTAGAGGTCTTCCTCGGGTCGCGGCTGGAGATGCTGGCGGCTGGGAGGGAGGTCGAGGCTCTGTGCGAGTATGTGAGCGTATGTACATGCGTGTGCATAGGAATGTGCGTATGTGTTTATGTGGGTGAGTGCGTATGCGCGTGTCTGTCTGTATGTCTGTGCTCATGCTTTCATGTGTATCCATGTCTCAGGAAGAGTAATGAAGAGAGCGACCCGATAAAAGCATTTTTATCTATCCATTAAAGAAAAAGCGTTCAGTGAAGTACTGTAGGATTAATGTATACCAGGATTATCGTTTATCATTGGCTGCTGGTTTAGTCAGAAACATTCCTTTTGAGAAA
>NC_051387.1:35304852-35312352 GCF_015228065.2 Penaeus monodon
AGTTTAAACGAAGTGAAAGGTAGCTTTATTGATTTAAATATTTTCTTAGCTATAGTAGGAATTTTGATGACGTAAAGCTGGATGGCGAGATTGAGATAACGTATACATTGGCTGACGTGTATGTGCCGTCCTTTTCTCGGAAAATACATTGTCCTCCGGTAAGTATCATTCAGTACTTCTCTTCACAGGCTGTGTCATTTGCGTTTGAATGGATTTCTCTCAAGAGGAGGCAAGAAGAAAGCCGTTGTGGAGGGAATGATGCAGATTAGAAAGGGACTGGCGGGTTGAGATTAGTAATGAAACGTGAATATGGATACCGTAGACTTTCACTTGGACAATATGTGTGATTCTTTTACTATGAAATATAAAAAAATAGCATTGATATTATTGTATTTTGCGTTTGTTATATGAATATCTTTTGATAGTAAGTATTTTATAACATTTTCATGCAACTATTAATTACGTTGACGCACAGTGTAGATTATTTGCCTTTAATCTTGTTTGTTTTCATTGTATTTTTGAGACCTTTTTAAAATTAGGTTATAGTTTTCGATGTGATGCTGAATAATTTCTTTAGCACCTAAAATGAGTTCGTGTTTTGGCAATCACTTTCTGCGCTTTGTGACTCCGTTATTTACAGAGCTATTGTGCGGCTAACGAAGTCAGATTTGCAAATGTCAGGTTATTTGTCACATGCTGGGAGATCTAATTAACATTCCCTTCTGGCTGACGATAATTAACATATTCTCGCGCCCTTCGCAATTATGCCTTTGGGTCCCGTTTTTTAATCCTTTTTTATATATTTTTTTCTCACCCCCCCCCCATCATTTCCCCTATACTTCGTCCTCTCACTCTCTTCATGCTTCGTGTTTCTCTTCCTTTACTTTTCTGCCTTTTGCGCGTCTCTTCTTTCTTTCCTTTTCCTCTTCGCCTCTCTTTTTTATCTCTCCCACTTTTCCTCTCACCTTTTCTTTCTTTCTTCATCTCACTCATCCTCCCTGTCTACCCCTTCCCTTGTCCTTACTATTTTCATTCTTCTACTCCATCTCCCTCCCCTTTCTCTCTCTCTCTCTCTCTCTCTCTCTCTCTCTCTCTCTCTCTCTCTCTCTCTCTTCCTCTTCTCCCCTACGCTCCCTTCCCTTCTTCTCTCCCTCCCTCTCCCTCTCCTCCCCTCCTCCCTTCCTCCTTCCCTTATTCATTTTTCCTGCCTCTTTCCCTCTTTCTCTTTATCCCGCCCTCCCTCCCCTACTCCCTCCTTCCATCCCTCCCTCCTCCCCTCCCTCTCTCCTTCCCTCTTTCTCTCTCTCTCTTTCCCTCCTTCCCTTTCCTTTCAACTCACCCTCCTTGCCCCTCCTTCCCATCGCACGTTGACTTTGTTGATATTTGTGCTTCCTAACTTTTACGCTGCCATCCAAACTTTTGTCAATTCTCATTAAATGTAACAGCAATAGCCCTAATAGCTTTTTACCACTCTCCCAATTTGCCCGTAATAGCCGTATAAGAAGGGATTTCATCCTTGATCTAAGCCCCAATAATGATCTGAAGAAGAGGAAAAGTTAGGTCTTTAAATCATGTGTGTGAAGCCGACTTTGTTTTGTTGGTGGGGGAGGGAGAATGTCATTAGCTTGGGAACAAAGGCTTGCAGGCTTATCGAGAATAGCACCTAAGTAGTGCAGCGGTAAACACTCAGTATCCTACCCCAAGCTATAGTCTGCACCGTTTTTTCTTCTTCTTCTTCTTCTTTATCTTCAGGGGAAAAATCTACTAAAGGTACCAGGAAATACTTCTACCTCTCTGACCCCCGAACAGCCACCAGCACCATGACCCCACGGGATAGTGTGCCGTAGGCTGGTCCTTTCATCCCGGTCAACTTAAGCCTTTAGGGTCCGAAGAAGCACGTCTGAGGCTGTGTTTGGCAGCAGACGGGAAGCCTGATTGCGACGTCCCTGCTCTCTCCCGCTATCGGCCTTCGCTGTGCGTGTTGCGCGAATGAAGATGAAGGAGAAAGACGGGAGAAAGGAAGTGAAAGGGGAATGAGCGAGAGGGAGGGAAGGATAAGTGTGATTGTCCTGGGAGTACATTTGTAGCTAGAGATGTACGTGTTGATGATACAGATAACTTCATTTAAATACAAAATCGTTTTACGTGCCTCGCTTGCCTTCTTTCGTCATTGCTGTACAGCTCACGACATTCACTCGTCTTCTTCGATTATCCTTTGCTTCACATATTTCGTGCGACCCGACCTTAATACCTCGTGCATATCATACTTCCTTTACTCTCCTCTCCCTTAAAACGCCAAACCTCAAACGCTGGCGCAGATTCCTCGCCTTTTCCCTCACATTCTCCTCACTCTTTGAAGGATCTGGAGCGCGGGATCATGCCACGCAGGATCCCTTTCATTCCACGCTGCCGCCCCGTGAATGACACATTTCACAACATTTCGAATTCCTCTTTTGTCTTGGCTGCTGCAAGTCCACCCCAGCCTGAAAATGCTTTGTTCTTCACAAAATATGGTGTAAGTGGAAATGTTATTTTATACCCTGTTAATGGCGCTACTCTTATCCTTTGCACATTTTGTTCGTATTATAATTTTGCCAAGTAATGCATCATCTGCATATCACACTCTAGTTTTAATAATTTTACCTTCACTTTTTACCCATTTTGTATTACATGCAAAAAATGAAAAGGGGTAAAATCCAGGGCGGGCGCAAACGGGGCCTTTATTGGATGATGGCAAAGGAGGGTCGTCCCAAGGGGCTCCTCGTACCTTCGGGTGATAGTCGAGGGCTCTCGTCCGGGGCCGCGCGCCGAGCACCACCGCATAGAAGGGCTCTTCCATCAAGCGCTTGTGTGTGTTTGACTGGGTAGATTAAAAGGGATTCAACGGTTCTCCTGTATGCTTCCCAGGTTGCCTGGGCGTAGTTGACACGTTTCTGCCTAGGCTTTCGTTACAGTTGTAAGGCAGGTAGTTCAGAGTCGGCAAATGACCTTTTCCGTAATACAGTACGCAGCATGAAGCTTGGCAAACGCATTATGTTCAGTTGAGTTGATCTTGAATTATTTAACCTCTCAGTAAATGTTATGAAGTAACGATCAAGTAAACAAAGTTTACGTGTGTCCACTATTGGGTAGACGTTAATACAGTGACACTTTATGTATCATCATCAATCAGTATTGAATATATCTAGAATGTGCAATTTAGAGAAAGGTACTTTTTCTTTTAATGCTACCGAAAATACGTGTTTAGAATGGGACGTAATCTATTACTATGAAGGATAAGAGAAAGTACACGGGAGCGAGGGTTCCGAATACGATCGTACGTCCTCTGGAGTCTGCTGTCACGGTGCGAAATTAAATTGATTCTCAAACCCTTTTTTGCGAACGACATTAAAGATTTTTGTTCTGAGTGGCTGCATTTCCCGAGAGGAGTGTGCTGCCTGAACAGCCGCGCCGGGACGAAAACTTCGATAATTTCTATTCTTACAAAGAAAAGCAGGCTAGAAAGTTAGTTTCCAATGCCAGACTTTCTTTTTTCCTGACAGATATTTACTGCTAAAAGTATTTTGGAGGATCCAGCTTGGAGCTATTTATGTCAGTTTTGTGAAGGTATTGTATCACCACAATTTGAAAAAAAGAACTTTATGTCGAATTAAATCATAATAATTCGCATTAAGTCCTTGTGTTGTAAAGTGCAGGGGCTTATGTTCTGTCGAGCAGTATTTCAATTAGAGTACAGAGTTGCGATATGCATTGCCGACGGATTCATGGTTAATGCAACAATCGCCTCGCTGTTAACACGGCCGTCGCCTGGTGATGGATCTGCCCCATCGCTCACGAAGATGCATTAGCTCATGGGTGTTTACAGCGTCTCTCGCATTACAGATTTATAGCCAACATGCAGACCCTTATTTTTGTATTACAGATACATCAATATTGACATTGATAAGTTTATTTAGCTTGAGTAATACATAGGATATATTATACATATTTTTACCGAGAAAACGGAGCCTATTTAGAAAAAAAAATCTTTCAATCAGGCACCTTACAGTATACAAGATAAATAACAATCTTTTTAAAGAATTATTAATAAAATCAATAGGATTTAGTATCTAGTCAGTAAATATTTTTGTTGAAAACAGGATTAACCTTTCACTCTCCTGGACTGAAGGTATCAGGCATAATGATTTTACGCTTTGTAATTTTTTTTTTTTTTTTTTTTTTGATAAGCATCACATGGATCAGAAAATCGGAATTAAACCGTGGTCACACTTAAAGTCTATATAAACGTCGAACCCCCAGGCTTTATACGCGTGACGAATTGGAGTAGCTCAGTGACGAGACCTTAATTGTACAGACCATGGTCACACTGGTACCTAATATCTGCAACTATTGCCGATGCCGGGAACACGGAATCGCTGCAACACGTTCCCGCGACGCTAGCTGGTCACACTAGCCGCGCTGTTCCAAGCAAAAAGAGCTACACTTATGATCAAGTGGCTAGAACAAGACCGCCTTAAGAACAGTAGAGGTTACTGAAATGACACATCGCTGCTATTTGAAATAATTTGTGCATATTAAATGTACTGGTGCAACCAGCTGGTAAAGAGCGTGCTGGTAGTGACCAAGCGATTACGCAGCAAAGACCAACAAACCCCTATCGCATATATTCTGACAAGATAGTGCTTGAAGACCTACCCTGTAAATGTACTGTTAAGTGGAAAAGTTCTATGGCTATTTTGCCAGAATATATATGATAGAATTGTCGGCTTTTGCCGTGACCTAACTGCTGGGTGATTAACGATCACCCAGCAATTAGGTGTGGCATTATCATATTATTATCATTTTTATTTGTTTGACAACACTGTAAAGAATATAATTTTGGTCATTAGTTGGCCTAATTTATTTCTGTACAAAAATATATTATCAAACAAACTGGTTAACAACGAATTTCACAATGCATATCGGGTCAGTTTACTAGAATCACCAAAGGAGTCAATCTAACTTTTTTCTCTTTTGACAATTTCAGGGTTGAGTCATGCCTATCGAATTTTTGAGAAAGGTGGTCTATATTCGATATCCGACTACGTTTTAAGATTAAATTTCTATACAAGCTTAACGTCATTTATACTTTTAGGTTTCGCTTCTTGATTTTTTAGAAACTGACTACAGTATCATTTTGGGTTTGCCGATGTAAAGCTTTTGTAAAGGACTATGAGGAGGATTAAAATTTACTTATTTGTAAGAGATTTATTTATATGTATTTAATATAACATTTGTACTTAAGCTCCGGTCGGTTGCAGAACTTGGTTTTCATAATTCTGGAAAACATGATTTCACGAGAATCGGGTGCGATAATTGCAGTATTTGCGAAATCTCGGAACGGTTACAAAAATGAGGTGCCAATGTAACACTTGATCTAATATTGTATGCTGCCTTATGAATTGCTATTCCCAGATTTACACCAAATTTGAACAAACTCTTCAGCTTTATTTCTTCCTCCGCACAGCTATTCTAATTCAAATGTCACTGAAGCAATTTCATGCTCTTATGATTCCCATCCACCTGTCACCCGCACTCATTTTGAGTCGCCCACCTTATTTGACGTCGCCCAAGATTTCGTTGGGCAACTGATCTCACATCACCATCGATTCTTCCGCCTTTCTGCACCCTGCCGTTGCGGCCAGAAGTATTCACAGCTGCTGTATTTTGTATTTCGTTCACTGTATTTTGCTTTCGTTCAACTCTCCAAGAACATCCGGCGTTCACTTGCACCTAGAGTTACATCGTTCCCCTCTCCCATCACACCTGATGATCAGCAAAGCCGCGGGTCTTTCCGAGCATCAAGCATTCTTCTGTTCTTAAAACACCGCCTTCTTGCCGGACCTCTGGCGCTTTTTCGCTCCCTTTTCACGCAAATAACGTCCAAAGGCCTCGCAGCCCCGCGCATTCCTGCCATACAAGCGAGGCCGCGGGTGCATTCCGAGGCCGACGAAGAGACGCAGGCAGAGTTAGGCACGTTTGTTCAACAGGTGCGGCGCCTGAGCTGGCATGATGACATTTGCTGTGTGTGCGGTGCGGAGTTGAGTGACGGCTGACCCGGAGGGCGCGGAGTCAGGGCAGGAAATGCTACTGTTTTTCATGAAATTCCCCTTTCTTCTCCTCTTTTGGATTGCATGGAAAAGCTGTAGGGGAAAAATGATTGCGTGATTACGTATGAAAACAACAATTAAGAAAAACAATGTGTATCATTGCTGGTGCTTGTTTCTTATGTGTTTGTGGCCCATAAAAGAAGTAGAAATGCGGAAGAGTGATCTGAAATGGTCGGTTAGATTTCAGTTTATTTAGCTCAAGTACACACTAATCACGCATTTAAGGGACACGCGGGAATATTGATAATCTGAGTTTTTATCTGAAGAGCGAGTGGGAAAGCAGGACAAGATGCATAATATCAGGAAATAAAGTTTATTTCAAGAATCCGTAATGCACCTTGTTCTAATGGATATTGCTAGCGGTGTTGTGTGCGTGTGCGTGTGCGTGTGCGTGTGCGTGTGCGTGTGCGTGTGCGTGTGCGTGTGCGTGTGTGTGTGTGTGTGTGTGTGTGTGTGTGTGTGTGTGTGTGTGTGTGTGTGTGTGTGTGTGTGTGTTGTGTGTGTGTGTGTGTAGACTATAGCATTTTTATCATGCAGCCGTCCGTTCATTCATCCATCCATCCCACCTTCCATTCATTCATCCATTCCTTCCTTCCTTCCTTCCTTCCTTCCTTCCTTCCTTCCTTCCTTCCATTCAATCATCCATCCATCCATACATCCATTTATGCATTAATTAATTCAAACATTCATTCATCCATTATGCATTTATTCTTTCCATTCATTCATCCATGTATGCATTTATTCTTTCTCTCTTTCCATCCATCTATCCATCATCCATCCATTCCATCTAACCATCCATACATACATACATACATACATACATACATACATACATACATACATACATACATACATACATACATACATACATAAGTTACGGTTAGACTGTCCATAGATTTCACTGGATTCCAACGATTACCAGTGTGTTGGAACATCCCACCCGTCCGTATTGGTTACATTGCGAAAAGAACCATCGCTTAGACCACTGGACATCAAAACATCAAACAGGGTCCGTTTTAAACTTCCTTTTGTGGTAAAATAAATTGATGCTTGATGTTCCAAAGAACTTCCTTTCTAACTTTTTTTCTAGGAGAGTTTTAGGTTGCTTCAGAATTCTACATTTCTTCGAATATTCATGGTATATGTGTTCTAAACAACTAAACGAATACGCGTTTGTTTACGTTCGTCAGCCAAATGAGAATCCATGGTCTGTACATGTGTTTTTACTTTTCATTTATATTCTAGTTTCAGTATAAATGTAAATATTGATATAATAATACAATAAATTAATACTAAGTAATTTCAAATATATGATAATAATTGTGTTTTGAAATAAAAATAAATGCATACT
>NC_051387.1:35322352-35329852 GCF_015228065.2 Penaeus monodon
AGCCGTGAGAGAACGTGACTCGTGCGGTATCCGACTTTCTTCTGGGCCCGCGCAGGAGGAGCAAGAGGGAAGGGAGGGGGGAGGGGGAAGGGCAAGGGGAAGAGGGAGGAAAGAAGGGAAGGAAGACAGGGAAGGGAAGGGAAGGGGAAGTGAAAGAAGGAATGAGGAGGGGGAAGAAGGACGGGCAGAGGAGGAAGAAGAGGAGGATGAGGACGAAGAAGGAAAATAGGAGGAAAAGGGAAGGGAGGTATAAAGAGGAGGGGGAATAGAGCAAGGACGTGGAGGAAGGATGGAGGAGGGACGATGGATAACTGAGGAAGAGGAATGCGAAGAAGAAGAAAAAGATGGGAAAAAAGAAAAAAAATCGGCATGAGAGAAAATAAATAAATAAATAAAACGATAAGGAAAGTAGGAAAAGAGGATCCGGCGAAAGAAAGGAGCGACAAGGGAAATGCAGAAAGTAAAGATGAAAGAGTCAGAGCAAGAGAAGAAAGATGAATAGGAAAATGGAAAAAAAAATGCAGGAAGGGTGAGAGGAGGATCAGCGGCAGGAGATTGTGGGACGGATGGCGATGCGGAAAGGGAAATAGAAAGGAAGGGAAACAGAAGGGAACTGCCGGGTGTAGTGAGTGACAAATATAGGCAGCCAGATAGATAGACGACAGAGAAATATATAGACAGACAGACAGACAGACAGACAGACAGACACACAGGACAGACAGAAAGACAGATATAGTATATAATCAGAGAATTCAAGTTGATGAATTACTTGTTGGAGAGAAAAAAATAGCTGTTCGTGTTTTCATTATTGTTACGTTTACACGCCCGGGCTGGTGTAAAGAAAGAAAAGAAGGGAAAGAAGAAAGAAGAAAGAAAAAAGAAAAGAAAAGAAAATAAAAAGAAAGAAAAAGAAAAAGAAGAAGTATAAGACGAGAGAGAGAGAAGAAGAAGAAGAAGAAGAAGAAGAAGAAGAAGAAGAAGAAGAAGAAGAAGAAGAAGAAGTGCTTAAGTACACGTAGCCTGATAAACTTTAACTGCAGCTTATAAACGGCTGACCTTTTATTTATCATGTGTTACCTATTTTCTGAACCAATTTTGTGTGAAGTATGTAGTCATAAGAAAGTGTTTATTCTTGAAGTGTTAAATGCAGAGACCAAAATGAAACCTCTTTTCACATAATTTGATCTTATGAATAGAATAAATTTCTAGTGAACTGCTCAAAAAAAGGTATTTCGTTGTTTTATCATTTATAGCTTCGGTTTTGTTTCCTCGCTACTGCATTCTGTAAACATGTTTTATAACATTACTTGACCCAGCAGGTCAACAATTCTTGATTGCTTGGTACTTCTTACCTCTACCTTTTTGTATAGTAAAGTAAACGATATAGTCATAGGTCAGTGTGTGCCTGACCGTGTGCATCGTGCATTACTGCTTACTACCCTGCGCTGTTTTCATGTTCCTGTTTAGATTTTCCATGGATTATATGAGCACACGAGCAACACACGAAACCGAGAAAGATTTGATATATTTGATAGAAATACACAAATAATGAATGAAGAAATAGAAATAAGCAGTCAGCAAACATGAAAACACGTACGTGTTAAAAAGGACCCCATCCTTGCTCCTCCGCTATAAAAAGCGTTTTCATTAAACACGTTTGGCCTGGGGTAAAAAAAAAACGGGTTTCTTTATGAGCAAAATAGCAGTACCGTAATCGTTGCAGCATCATTTTATAATTTATTTTTGCAACAACTGAACGTTGCAAGGCGAGGCAGCGTAATGTGGCTCTGAGTGGAATCGAAATATATTACGTAACCGAGTTAAAAAGAGAACACATGGATTCATTATATCCTCTCCCCATTCAAAGAGCCTTTCTTAATAACGCAACTAAAGTTATTATGCTAATTTGGAAGCATCTGCATTGGGAGCACAAACGACTTTTATAATGCTTATTCAGCTTATATGATATTTCGTTGAGTATATCTACTATATTTGTGATCGTATTTTTGTATATTTGTATTTCGCTTTCCGCTCAGAGACTGAAGTATCCGGCACCACCATTTACCAATTTCCCGGAGGCTGCTTTATATGTCGAGCACGTGGTGAGTACAAGTACTCCATCCCCATCTACCGTCTAATTCCCACAATCGAATAACCGAGACCCGACATCTGCGTCAGGTGCGCTTTGTGCTCAGGGGCGGGACTGTCGTTCGGGATCCCGCGGGCGCATTTCCCTCTGCAGTAGGGAATGGCCGTGCAGGAGCCGTGTCCTTGGCGCATATCGCAGGAACGTGACATGAGGCGAGCTCCGAGTCCTGTTGAAGTCCAGTTTTTATTGGGCGAGAAACTAGCAATAAAACGGCGGAAACGGCGACTACCGCGAGGGAGGGAGGGGCCAGCTTGGACGCGCCCTATTGTCCTCTGCAGGTTAGTGACAGGACGTTTTATTAGGGGCATCACGGCGCGCATATAAATGGTCGAATTATCGCCGTATAGGACGAGCCTGCCTTGGTAACCGATCCTGGCTCGCAACATCATCACCGCGGACAAAAAATGGAAGATAATGAAATATAATGAAACGCATTTGGTGTTGTAACTGCTTTTAATCAAATTTACAAATGGTCCATTTTTCAAGTGGAACAGCTTTTTATTAAAGTGTTGAAATTTAGTATGCCACATTGCAGATAAAGCTAGATAGACGGCCAGTCATATGGACCAACATACAAACATACATCCAGTCAAGCAGATCGACGCAGAAACTCAACGATAACGAGTATTTGCCCCACGTTCTCATTCTGTTTTACCCAAGCATCAGCGACCCCCTCCAGGAAGAGCGTGTGTTCAGATCTGCTTCTCTTGGCCCTTCAGAAAAAATGGAAAATAAGAAAGGTGTGTCCGACATGCGGCTCTACATGAATCTCGCTTCTCTCTCTCTCTCTCTCTCTCTTCTCTCTCTCTCTCTCTCTCTCTCTCTCTCTCTCTCTCTCTCTCTCTCTCTCTCTCTCTCACTCTCTCCTCTCCTCTCTTCACTCTCTCTCTCTCTCTCTCTCCTCTCTCTTCTCTCACTCTCCTCTCTCTCTCTCTCTACGCTCCCCCTATCTCTCTCCTCTCTCTCTCTCTCTCTCTCACTCTCTTCTCTCCTCTCCTCTCTCCTCTTCTCTCTCTCTCTCTCTCTCTCTCACTCTCTCTCTCTCTCTCTCTCTCTCTCTTTTGTATATCTTGGTGCTTTCCGAGCCCGCTTCCTCAGGCCATTACCCCGACAGAGATGCCATCAGCCAGGCAATTTTCCAAGACTAAACCCTGGCCTTCTGTGTGGATAATTGCCCATAGACGGCCGGGCTTGATTCCCCGCCTGATCCTCGCTCCGCGCGGGGATCTTGCGTCGTATTTTCCTCGTTTCATGACCCCCCCCCCCCCGCGCTCCGAAGATCAAGCCCCCGAATCGTTGGAGGCTTTTTGGCGACGGGATCTTACGCTATTTGTTCTTGGGGATTATTAGAACTAGACGAATTTCAGTAGCTGTTGATAGACTTCAGTTAAGAGTGTATACATTTTCATGTGTAAGTTAGCTGCGAAACTCTAGACGCGTGACAATTTAGAATCCAGAGAATAAAAAGGAGCTTTGACTTCTTACGTCAGGATGTCGTTCAAAGTCCGCGAAATTAACAGGCTTTACATCTGATTGGGAGAGATTTACTCTGGAAGGAGGCTTACATTCCAGAATAAGTCATGTTTTCTTATTTTCTGTTGTTGCTGCTACAGTTGTAGTAGTTTTTACTTGTTTCTCCACACTTTCTGCTTGGCTTTTCTGCTACTCTTATCTGGTGCTATTGATACAGTTCTCGCCGTTTCCCCGCGCTTCTTTCGCTGCCCGATCTTCGCGAGGGCTCTTTTGCAGCGAGGTACTTCGACTACGGCATTGAGCCCGTTGGCGGATGCCGAATACACTGCCCGTTCATTCAGTTCTCCTCCCCTGTCATCTTTTATCGGACATTCTCAGCTTTCACATCTTAGGAATCGCTCCGATGGCGTTAAGTGTAGTTTTTTTTCCATTCTGCTGAATGCAAACATCTTCAAAACAGTTATAATTTCCTGATGTATGTTGTGTATACAACAAGGCAGGATTTTGGGGGGTTTCCGAAAGTATATCTTTATATATATCTATCTATCCCTGTATATATCCATCTGTCTATATACGTGTGTGTGTGTGTGTCTGTCTGTCTGTCTGCCTGCCTGCCTGCCTGCCTGCCTGCCTGCCTGCCTGCCTGCCTCTGCCTGCCTGCCTGTGTGTGTGTGTGTGTGTGTGTGTGTGTGTGTGTGTGTGTGTGTGTGTGTGTGTGTGTGTGTGTGTGTGTGTGTGTGTGTGTGTGTGTGTGTGTGTGTGTGTGTGTGTAATATCGTACTAGATTGTCGGAGTCAACAAGTTGATGTGGTTAAAGAATAAATGGAAAGCTAAAAGAGTTAAACACTAACGCTGTATATGTAACAGATGTACGTGTAGAGATCTCCCCTTGGTGCCATTAGTGTTGGCAACCGTCGATACTGTGCCATATGTGAACAGCTTGTGAGTTATTTCTTCCCGCCCACACACTCACCGTGCGTTCTATAAGGCAGCATCGTATTGCCGGACATTTTTTTTTTATATTCTGCACGAAAGCACAGGGTAGCCATTGTTTTTAATAGATAAGAGCGCGTATGGAACAGAACCCCATAATAACCAAAACTAGAACTTTTCAAGACACACCACACATCCAGACATTACAACCTACAAAGACACCATGCAACCAGACGACAGCAGCTGCCGAGATACGCCACACAACCAGGCATCGTCCGACTAGCACATACCATACAACCAGACACTGCAGATCCCCAAGGCACCATACCACCAGACACTACAGTTCGCCGAAATACCATACAACCCGACGCTACACCTCACTAGGATACACCAGTGAAAGATGATAGTACAGCCCAATAAGGAACACCGTTCAGTAAGAGACGCCATGTACTGAACTTTCAACCACCAGTTCTCTCCGTCCTTTCTTGTCTTAAAATTAAAAGCCGTGGTCATTTCAAGGGGGATGGGGGTGAGGGGGGGGGGGCGAACCTCAATACTTTCCAAAACTTTCAGATTATTTGGAGCGTCGGCTGGATTTGTTTGTGTAAGGGGAACGAGAGGGAACCATTTATTTATGTTATTCGTATTAGTATGAAAAATAGTGGTAATAGAATGAAATTTTCTGGGATTAGAGACTTATTTTTAATGATGTGAAATTAGTAATTGCGGTGGTAACAATTATAGTAGAAATAATTATGATAACAGTGGTGATAATGACGATGGTAATGATACTAAGGATAATTATACAGTGTAAGAGGCAGATAAAGAGAAAATAGTATATTACTAGTGATAATAAAATGATATTATTGATAGCAGTAATACTGATAATAATGCAATGATGATGATGATGATAGCAACGTAATAATATGCTAATGATAATATTAATGATGATGGTAATAATGATGATGATAATGATAACGACGAGGAGATGGAGGAGTAGGAGTAGTACGATGATGATGATGATATTAACAATGGTAATGATGAATTGTAATATATGTAGTAATGACAGTGGCAAATGTAGCAGTAATAATGATAGACATTGTAATTACTTTTTATCAAACTATTAACTATATTTGATAAAAGCGCAGCGGGCGAAACCCATAGAGCTGCATTCCTGTCGCGTTTATGAAATGCATGGCCATGATATCAGTTTATCAAATGCGCTGCAGCATTAAACGGTTAATTAGCTTGTGCATCGATTCTTCCCGCCCAAGCGAACATTACGGTGGCCGATACATCATTTGGGCGCAGCGTAATGGCGGGGAATACAATAATGCTGGTGGTGATGATGACAGCGAATTTCATGGTTAAGTGAGTTACGCTTTCAATATTTTTCGTTATTTATCATATTTTGAATGGTTCGCGGTGAAGCGAGAGCAGTAATATACATGACAAGCGGACGTATACTTGTATATGCATACGTGCGCGCACGCACTCATGTGCACATTAACACACGAACGCGCATACACACACACGCAAGCTCATACAGATACAGACAAACACACCATATATATATATATATATATATATATATATATATATATATATATATATATATATATATATATATATATATATATATATATATATATATATATATATATATATATATATATATATATATTATTATATTATATATATATTATCTGCATTGTGTGGGGGGTGTGTTGGGGGGGTGTTTGTATATTTATTATGTGTGTGTATTACATGTTATTAGTATATTATATATATATATATTATTATATATATTATATCTGTCTATACATATATATTTTGTGATAATGTATAATATATATTATATATTATGTATATTAATTAGTATATGTATATGTATTGTATGCGTGTGCGATTGGTACCGGTCGTGAGTAGTTTTGCGTGCGTGATTGCGTGGGTGCGTGTTTATTTGTTTGTTTGTTTGTCTGTCTGTCTGTCTGTCTGTGTGTGTTTGTGTGTCCTGGCATACATATGTGTTTGTGAGAATGTATGTATATATGTATATTTGCATGTATATTAACAGACTCTCGCTCACTCATTCAACACTCGCGCATATTACGTTGTGGACCAGCAACTTGGTCCAACCGAGCTCACCGGAAGGTAAAAGTTTCTCTTGCGGCCGCGTTTGCGCCTTTTTGGCTTCTCATCTTAGCTGATTTAGCTTCGGCTAAACCTTTTGCTGACTTCGCGCTTCAAGGAGCCTGTGTGCCTGTGTTTGTCCTTCATTTGATTATGCTTATATATATATATATATATTATTATATTATATTATATTATATAGTGATATATATAATACACATATATTGTGTTGTGTTGTGTGTGTGTGGTGTGTGTGTGTGTGTGTGTGTGTGTGTGTGTGTGTGTGTGTGTGTGTGTGTGTGTATAATGCTGATATGTGTATGTTTGAGTATAAAAACGTGGAAGCGGATTTTTTTTACAAATTGTATGTTCAAGATTTTTTTATTGCTACCTGTGAGCGCAAATTCTCAGTGCAGAAGACGACGGCGAAGAGAAAGCCAAACAGCCATCCTTAAATTCTCATGGCTCATTGCTCTCCTGTAATAGCGCAGGACACTTACCGCAGTCTGTAATGCGATAATTGTAACTTTTAGGATTTTTCGTACCTTCGTTTTTTTCCTTCCTCCCTTCCTTCCTTCCTTTAAGAGTACACATTTCTGTGTGTTTTCTTCGCTGTATTTATGTTGTCCCGTTCTCTTTAGGTTTGGCTGTCCCCTTTGATTACTGTGTGTGAAACAGGAAAAAGTCAGGGTTAAGCGTCAGTACCTACTTAACTGGAGTTGTTTGCGCCCGTCAAACCCGAAGCCCGAGCCAGAGTCACAGCGAAATCAGAACGCTGGAAACAAATCCCGTCGCGTTCCGACTTCGGCTTG
>NC_051387.1:35342352-35350310 GCF_015228065.2 Penaeus monodon
TCCTATTTATTGCATTTATTTACGTATCTTGTGTTTTATATCCTTTGAAAAATTTGCAAGCTTCCGCCTTGCTGTGATCAAAGTCATCGTCCTTAGACAAGAAGATAATTTGTCTCTTTCGGAACAGTTACCACTTGGATCAGGAACTCTTCCTGTGCAGTTTATATTCCCAGCTAAGACGATGGTGATAATGATGATGGTGCGGGTGGTGGTCGTGATGGTGATGATGATAATGATAACATCTGCAGGGACAACGATAGTAACCAATGATGATAATAATGATAATGATAATGATCAGAAAATAATGACAGTAGTAATGGTCATAATGATGATGATAACCATAATGATAATAATGATGATAACAAAAACAATAGCAATAGTGATAATAATTATTACAATGATAATGATAATACTGATAACAATAGTGATAATTATTATTATTATCATATTTGTGGTAATAATGATACTAATCGTGATGTTGATATTCTTGATGATGGAAATGATGATAATGATGATGAGTATAATATTGATGATGATTACAACAGTAGGCGGTAGTTTCCTCGGCACCGGAGACTCTTAGCCCGGATCATTCAGACTGCAATCTCCAATCATGATCGTGGGTGGGGGAGTCATTAATGGGAGCGAGGAATGATGAATTTAACAACATGCGAATATTGGTACGTCATTCGCTAATGGGCTCTAATTAGATTTGTATCGGTTGTATATATATTTTTTCCAGCGCTGAATTCGGGTATTGTGAGGCCTGACATTATTTTGCGGTGGCTGTATATTAATCCCCTGCACGTCAATTTCGCAAGAGCTCCTGTAGGGGGGCCGTTCGATCCCACGGGAGTCCCTTGGGGAAGAGTTAGGGGAGGGCAGGAGGCGGAAGGGGGTAAGGGATGGGGGCGGAGAAGGGGGAGAGGGTTGTTTGGGGGGGGGGGGGGGTAAAGCGAATGGTGGGATTGGGAATGTGGTATTTATGGGCATTGAGGACACGGATGGGGGTGGAGGGTCGCTGGATCACGGAAAAAGGAGAAGCAGGTTGCACGAGGCCTCTCTTGCTCGTCTGCCTGCAGTTTACGGCATTTTGGAGATGTGGATTATTTTTGTACCTGGAGTTGTTAATGGCAATTCTCTGGTCTCCCATTTCATGCACGGACCATATTTCGCTACAGTGGCCCGTGAACAACTTTTTCGTCGGCGTATTGATTTTATTTTATTTCTTTTGATTCACGCACGCAAGCATGTACCCGCTTGCACGCACGCACACCCACACCCTTATGAACACCTATACTCACACGGACATCCATACGCAAACCCACACTCATCTAACTATCTATCAATATGTCATTATATATATGTATATATATATATTTATGTACATATATATATATATATATATATATATATATATATATATATATATATATATATATATATATATATATATATATATACATATACATATATACACACACATTTATACACACACACACACACACACACACACACACACACACACACACACATATATATATATATATATATATATATATATATATATATATATATATATATACATATACATATACGTATACATATATATGCATATATATACATACATACATACATACATACATACATACATACATACATACATACATACATATATATATTTTTTTTTTTCTTTTCTTTTCTTTTTCTTTTTTTTTTTTTATGATATACATATACCAATTTTTTTTCTCTCTCATTGACGATCAAGTCACTCGACCGCAAAGCGTGACGTCGTTTTGAAAACGGAATCGAGTCTCGGTCGGCAGACGGAACGAAAGAAACGTCGGTGATAAGTGAAGGCTGACCCATCTCCTTTAAGCGACGTCGTGGTTTGGCGTTTTGAGGAGCGGCTCTGCGCTGTTTCTACGCTCGCCCGCGGGACGCTGCTGCTGCTGCTGCTGCTGCTGCTGCTGCTGCCTAGTGCAACATTTTTTGTCTGAGGCGGCTGCAGGGGAGGGGGGATCGGTGTTGAACACTTCATGGCCTGCTTATGGGGCTTCTAGAGGAGCTATGAAGGTGATAATAATTAGAACAAATTAAGAATAATAAGTAAGGGAATCAGAATGAATCATTCGAAAAATAAGGAAAATCAAAGACTTTTGTTTTCATGTATTTTGTGTATGGTAGAATTACTATAAACACGGTTGTTCGTGTGTAATGTGTGTATGGGGTAAATGTCTCCGCGATTTCCCTTTTTGGAATCTGGCTTCAGACGGCGACCTTCGCGCTTCTGTGCGTTTCACTCATTTGTCAACCGCGTCTGAGGAGGAAACTGTTAAGTGGAATATTTCTCGAAACGCACATGATTTTAGAGGACACTTTTTTCGATTTCACGCACACGCGCACACGCACACGCGCACACGCACACGCGCACACACACACGCGCACACACACACACACACACACACACACACACACACACACACACACACACACACACACACACACACACACACACACACACACACACATTCACACACATTCACATTCATTCGCTCTCAGTCTGAAAAATAACAAATTAATAAGTTGATTAATTATTTTTTGAGCTAGTACAGAATGTTTTACCGTATGTGTGTATGTATCCGTTTGTTTGTTTTCTTTGTTTTAATGTTTACGCGTTTATAATTAGATGTACATCTATATGTTTTGTTTTGTTTTTATTTAGAAAGCCACACATTCTTTGGGATAACTTTAACTTTATGTAAAAAAAAAATCTTTAGCGTGGGCGTATTTTCCTGTTCAAATATTTTCGAAATATTTTTTGCGTGTTCCATTTCAATGTTGTGGACCATGTTTACTGTAGATAATGTGTGTGTCTGTTTTTGTGCTTAGCAATATCCTTGCTCTCACTTTATAATTAATTTTCATTGTTTCCTCCCTCCCACTCTCTTCCTCCTCCCTTCTGCCCATCATTGCTGTGTGTTTGTCTAGCTATCTAGGTATATTTCTTATTTTACTGCAAGTAACCAGTAACGAAAACAGAAGTCTTGTCATCGCATTTGATTCCCGCCTTCGGGGAGCGGATGTGTCTTCCGAGTGCTGCTCTCCCCGCCTCCGTCTTAGGGGGAGGCCGGAGGAAGGAGGGAGCGGCTGAGGACATTAGGGAGCCAAGGCCTGGAAGCCTTCTGGGCTGAGCATATACTGTAAGGTCTTGGTCGAATGTACCTTATGAGCCCTGTCGGTCTCATACACGCCTTTGTGGCTCTGGACCTTTTATGCGCCCTCGTGGACCGGGTAAATGACGCGTCTAGGGGGTGAGTGTAAGAGCACGGGAAGTGGGTCGTTTTATCTCTTAATAACGTTGCCTGTGGCGTTCCGTGATACATAATGCAGTGCCTTGTGCCGATAGATGCATGTGCGTGGAAGTACGGAAGGGCTAGGATTAAAGAGTGACGAACACTTTTCTAATTTCAAATAAGTGCGATAGGGTCGCAGGGCTGATAAATCTGCCTACAGACGTTTGCTGCTAGTAAGCTGTGTAGGCCTGTTTGATCACACTGACTTGTGCACTGTCTGCAGTTAATCACGCGTACTTTGTTATGCTTGTAGACCTGTCGATTTTTTGCCGTCTGTCTTCAGGCCGATCTCGAACAGTTGTTTCCTGGTTAAAGCGCTCAATGAAGTCAGTGGATGTCTCTGAAAATACAACGCCGCGTCGTCAGTGGCGAACAGCAAAGATCCGTGCTTCTGTTATAGGGCATAGAGGTCAATGCACTTTTCACGGGGCGGCAGTATGCCGTTCTGATCATTGTCTTTACGTGCTCGATGTGGAAGCGCTCACTGATGGTTATTTCTGTCGTCCATGATGAACGGCGAAAAACCGTTGAATCTGAGACGAGTTTAAACTGTTTAAGATAATTCAACGATAAACAGAACTAACAGATCCATTAAAAATAAAGTGTATAGGTATTATACTCTTGCAGACCCAGTCGATGACAATCATTAACAATACCTACCTAGCTACATAGGCTACATATATACAGACATGTGTAATATATATGTTTGTATATTTGTTCATCAGCCATGTATTCCACTGCAGCATCTAGGCCTCTCCCAATTTATTATTGAGAGGGCATTTGGGAGTACTACCCTTACCTTATTGGATGCCCTTCCTAATCGACCGCCGTTCGGCGCGCAAAACTTATGCTACAGCGGCGACTTCCCCCCTACGAAACATGCGTTTGATTTCTCAAGGCGATATGTCGTTTTCTCGCCGTGAGATCAACTCGAGGCAATAGTCGGAGCGCAGGTATTTTTTACAGCTGCCATGGCAGGGAATTGAACTCGAAACCATGAGGGTCGGAGTCCAGTGCTCTATCAATTGGACCATCGCGACAGTTACACACACACACACACACACACACACACACACACACACACACACACACACACACACACACACACACACAACACACACACACACACACACACACACACACACACACACACACACATACAAAGTATCACATAAATAATTATTATTTATAATATTTATTATTATCTATATATTATATATATTCACACCACACACACACACACACACACACACACACACACACACACACACACACACACACACATAACACACATACACAACACATACACACACACACACACACACACACATACACACACACACACACACACACACACACACACACACACACACACACACACACACACACACACACACACCACACACACACACACACACATATGTAGGTCTACATATATTCATATATAAATACAGTACATGCATAATACACGCAAGCACATACATGTAAATTTACATACATACATACATACATGGTGAATTCCTTGAAAGGCGATTGATCAGCATGAATTCGTATTTGCAAGATGCCTTCTATTCTCATCTATATTGGTTGATCCTCGAGAATTTATAAGAACACCAATCTCTTCGAGAGAAAATCGTCTAAATGCACTAGGTTGTTACAGACGAACTCCTGGCAGTTGGGCGCAAAAGCTTGTCTTTTTATCAGTGCATGCCGGGGAAGTTTTACTGTTTGGTAGATTTAAGCACATTGTTATTGCTATTTTATTTTTTTTTTTTTTTTTGTTGGATAAATAGGTATTGCTCTTCCTCTAGCTAAATTTAGAAGCAGCCGTACGCGGTGGCACCAGGTAAGCGAAACGATGATGACAAACCTTGGAGAGTTGCCGAAGATATGTTTTGAAGCCACGTTAGCGATGGCAGAATCTAGCCCCCATTACTTTTGCTTACTCTCAGCCCTCCGTTGCTTTTTTGATACCCCGATTCCTCCTGTCCCCGCCCCCCTTGCCTCTTCCTTCACGACCTGCCAAAGCTGGCCCTTCCCGTCTTTATACCTCCCTCTTGTCCCGCCCCTCCTCCCTCTACCCAAGTTACACTTCCTTCACGACCTGCCAAAGCTTGTCTCGTTAGCTGACGCTTGCACTTTCATCATCTCAGCATGTCAACAGCGAGTCTGGCGCTGTGTTTATCTTACCGTGCAGCGCTCATCTTATTAAGATGCGAGCTCTTATTCAACCTCTATTATCAACTAACACCATTCAGCCTTCGCTTCCTGAGGAAACCGTCCCATCCTAGGTCCATCCCTCTATTTGCCTCCATCGCCAGTCCATTTTTCCCCATTGTCTCTGTTAGAGAATTTTCTCTTCTCTTTCTTTTCAGCATCGTAACAAAGACTTTGTGATACACATCGAAATAAAGTGGAAGAAATAAGTGTTTAATTGATTAACAAACAGATTAATTAGAGGACAAGATGGCGAGAGCTGGGAGTCATCAGTGGATTTCCCTCCCCTTCAGAGCGGCTGTTCTCGGTTAGGGAAAGAGCGAGTTTTCCGTAGTTGATGGCGAGGGACAGGGAAGAGATTCAGGGAGATGGAAGGGAGAGACGTAGGGGAGATTCGCAAGGGGGCGTTAAAAGGCGGGAATTACTTCTCGAAGTCCGCTTTTCATCTTAGATTTGTGTTGTGTTTTTTAAGGCGCTGTCGTCGTTAGAGGAGCGGAGATAAAAAGTACGGGTTATTATGCCGTGGGGATGCCGGGCTTATGACAAGTACGTTAATGGGCGGTAATAAGGCGCGTGCTGGGTCCTTGCGATTTACATAACCGTGGTGAGAGAGACTACTGCGCCATTTGGCCACTTTTCGCTCTTCTTGAATTCGCAACTTTTCCCTCTAGTTCTTGTTCTCTGGTCCATTCGCAGGCGCTTTCTCTCGCTCTCTGGGCTTTTAGCACTTACAGTACCCGTGTTCTTCCCCGTATTCACGTACTTTTGTTTTCCCTGTCCACTATTTTTCGCCCTCACATTTTTCCACTTTATCTGTTCTTCCAGATTTTCATTTTCATGGAAAGGACTTGATATATATGTGTGTGTGTGTGTGTGTGTGTGTGTGTGTGTGTGTGTGTGTGTGTGTGTGTGTGTGTGTGTGTGTGTGTGTGTGTGTGTGTGTGTGTGTGTGTGTGTGTGTGTGTGTGTGTGTGTGTGTGTGTGTGTGTGTGTGTGTGTGTGTGTGTGTGTGTGTGTGTGTGTGTGTGTGTTTGAGTGAGTGAGTGATGGATGGAGAGATAGAGATAGAGAGAAAAAAAGAAGTGAGAAGAGAAGAGAAGAAAAGAGAGGTAAGGAGCCAGGACTGTGGACGCTTATTTGGAGGACAATTCACCAGCTGCTTGCTCCTCGAGACACGACCCGAGCGGCGACATGTCCTGAATTTACTGTATTGGGAGTTTTCCGGCTAATGATAAAGTGGGAGTTGGGTTCTGTACCGACCGTGCTCCATTTTTGAAAGAAATAATGTGGTGTCTTTTGTTTGGTCCTAGAAACTTGGAGATACGTTTCTTAGCAAGGTTGGAGTTTGGACAGTTGGTTGATGGCGTGTGCTTCATTTCAAGTAGTAATATATAATTTATTGAATAGTAAAGCTGGTTTCTCATTACCACCACAGAACACCACCGCTACGAACAACACAAACATCCACACCATCACCCAGCCATCACCCATTCGTGCCAAGTGTTTTCCAGCATATCCCATGCGGCTTGGTCCCCTTCATGTCTTTGCTTCCATTCATTCTTGCCTCGCCGAACCCTATCCGACCGGAGATGGCGCCGTCAGCTGGTCTTTTGTTTACGCTCGTCCTGGCCATGTATCGCCTGAATGAATATCGAGTCCTTGCGGATATCAACGCGGCGGGGCTCGATGAGGATGTGCCAAGTCGACGTAGATGATACATACTAATGGAAGGGAAATTGTGGTGCTATGTGTGTAATGTCATCATTTATATTTTCCAGTTTGATCATGTAATATTTTGTAATTATTGATATAATCGAGTTGTGTATATAATATACCCGGCCAGAGAGTCGTCGGGGGAAATGGCCATCCATTAACAAGAAATTAAGCGGTGATCCAGAAATTATCGCTTTTCATTTGGTTAATCACATACGTAATATCATCCCGTCTGTTTAACCATAAATTATGTATTTTTCGAGATATATCCATTAATCTTCGTGTCAGGTTGGTCCATCATTTTTGTGCGGTCGTGTGCGTTCGGATATTTGTTGGTGAGTAAATGAGCGAGCGAGGGAGGGAGAGAGAGAGAGAGAGTGGGAGGGAGAGAGAGAGTGGGAGGGTGGGACCGAAAGAGAGAGAAACAGAAATGGAGACAGACACAGACAGACACAGACGGACACAGACGGGCACAGACGGGCAGACAGACTGACTGACTGACTGACTGACTGACTGATTGACTGACTGACTGACTGACTGACTGACTGACTGACTGACTGACTGACTGACTGACTGACTGACTGACTGACTGACTGACTGACTGACCGAACAAACACACACACACACACACACACACCACACACACCACCCACACACACACACACAGAAGAAGGA
>NC_051387.1:35350410-35352910 GCF_015228065.2 Penaeus monodon
GGGCATCTCTCTCTCCATCGCGGCGGCACCATCCCCTTATCATGTTACGGAGCCCGACGTTTTTCTCCTGTATGCAGCTTCACCATCAGTTTCTGTTCATCCGTTCTGTGTTTGATACGATGCACATGGCTCAGTGCCGCGCTCCCCTTGTCACCTTATCCGTAGATGATAATCTTTCAGAAATGGTGAGGGTAGACTTATTGGACTTTTATTCTAGACACTTTTGTCATTATAGGATTAAAAAGAAATAGTCATCGTCAGTATCGGCATTGGTGCTGAATTCCGTGGGTCATTGGAAACACACATACTCTAGGGGGACGCACACAAAAAAGAAGAACAAAGGGCAAATGTCTTTAGAGTGAATGTTCTTCCTTGATTTTTAAACGAGTAGTGTTGCCGTGTGAATGATCGCAAATTTCAAGCAAGCAAGCAAGCAAGCTTCCCCGAATTTCGCACTGACTCTGTTGCAGCAATAAGGCTGTTCACCACTGCGCTCTCCCACGACTGACTTGCACGTATTCCACAAGCTGGTCTGATCCTTCAATGCAAACAGAGGGGATCAGTATGATTATGTACACTATGCGCTGTGTTGTTTTTGTTATGCATGTGCACGGAAATGAATGCCTAAATGAAAGAGCGAAGCAGGGAGAAAATGAGGAGGAGGAAAAAGGGGGAAGAAAATGCAAAAGTATATGAAGTAAAGAGAAGCAATAGACTGCGGAGGGGAGAAAGAAAAATCGTACTAGGTTCCAAACAGGAGGAAGATAGAAGGCAATAAATTGAGGAAGAAAAGTGAGCGAAGTTAAAGAGGAGGGATGAGAGAGAAATAAGCGGAAAGGAAGGGAGAAGGGAAGAAGAGGGGTCCTAATAAACCTGTTCTTGTGGGGCAATCATTGAGCAATGTTATTTATGATGGAGGGCAAGCAAGGGGACATTTCTTGTATACATACTTATATGCACACACACACACACACGCCCGCGCGCGCGCGCGCGGGCGTGGTGTGTGTGTGTGTGTGTGTGTGTGTGTGTGTGTGTGTGTGTGTGTGTGTGTGTGTGTGTGTGTGTGTGTGTGTGTGTGTGTGTGTGTGCGTTTGCGTTTGCGTGTGCGTGCGCGCACACAGACGTGTATTTGTTTAGGTGTGCATACGATAAACATGTATATGTGTGAGCCTGTATATACGCCTGCTGTCGCGGTTTCTCTTCTGCCAGACTCTCATTATACTGCAGTTAAATTTATTCTTCGATTAAAAGTCCATGCATCGTGCATGCTCTCCCGAATAAAACGCCTTACATTTCTTGCAGTATCGGTTCTCCCTCTTCTCCTTCTCTTCTTATTTTTGTCTCCCTTCTTCCGCTGTCGGTATCTGGTTTTCTTCCCCTTTCCTGGCTTGGTTTCCCTTGCTCATAACTTTAATTTCTCAACTATAAGATGTGGCTTTGCTGCAGCGGTGCCTGAGGGAAAGGAATTGTGTGCATGATTTATGACGTAAAAGTCATTTTCAAATGTTCAAGATTTTGAGATTTTGGGGGGACTCCCAAAAAAGTAATGGAAAAATAAAGGAAAGGAAAGAAGTTATAGTGGACATTTCTCAATTTAGGCGTCGAATTTGATATGGGTAAAATGAATGAGGAAACAGTGGTGGCTTCTCATCAGCAGAAGTCACACAAACTTAGGACTTTTAATTCAAACCGTTTTAAATATTACGTCAGAAATCACACAGGTATTGAAAGTTGCTCACATAGCGTCGTTTTTGTTGATTGTTGCCAATCATATTCGAAGTGGTATATTAATACACAGATCAATAGAAAGTAAAACCCTCCTCCCTCCTGATAGAAAGACACCAGCGAGTCGGCCGGTCGATCGCGGCGTCGTTCGTGGCGACGGGCGGCCGCATCCATCATCGCGGCTGAGGCCGAGACGAGGTCTTCCGCCTCCGTTATTACACTCGTATTTACATTGAGGGCCCCGCGCCACCAGGGCGCGTCTTCATGACCTCTCGCTCCTCCCGCCAGCTTACACTGACACAGGCATGCACTTAAACTTGCATTTGTGCTTATACTTACGCTTATGTTTGTACTAATACCACACTTTTACACACACACACACACACACACACACACACACACACACACACACACACACACACACACACACACACACACACACACACACACACACACACACACACACACACACACACACACACACTCTGTTGTTGTTGTCGTCATCATCATCTTACTTTCTTTTTACTGTGTTTTCCTTGCGGGCTAACAAAACGGAAATTTGTTGATTATAGATCATATCTCATAAAGATCATCCTTTCCATGTGCACTTTTATGCACTTGTTGCAGTTTTCGTTGTTTATTTACTGCAATATTCGCAGTCGTTTTTTATGGACCTCTAGTTCATTTTATTATACAAACCCATTATAACTACTATTAACAGTTTGCGGAAAATTGTATATCTCATTTTGCATATACAATTCTATTTGTATCTGAA
>NC_051387.1:35357910-35360410 GCF_015228065.2 Penaeus monodon
TGCTTGAAAAAGAAACTAAGGATATAGAAGGAATATGAAGAGAAGGGAAAGAGAGGATGTGGAGAGGGAGGGAGGAAGAGGATGGAGAAGGAGGGAGGGAGGAGGGGAGGATAAGAAGGTGGATAGAAAGGAGAGAGAAGAAGACATAATGGAAGTTAGAATGCGAATGAGAGAGAGCTGCTAGGTGTATTTCGACTTGATACCCAACCATTACCCAATGATTATAACAGATGAGACTACGTTTGCGAGAGTTAATGGGAAGCTGTGAGGAAGAAAGGAGTTTGCTGGCAGTGTTGCAAGAGCTTCATCAGTGTTCTGCATTTGTGGGATTTTGCAGTTTGGATGACAAGTGGTCGTCGGTTTTTCCTCTACAGAAGCAATTTAAAAAGGCGTTCGAGGATTTCTTCCCCGGCAAAAGGGTGGAGATTGATTCTCATGTTGGGACTCTACGTGTGGAGTTGGAATTAATCCCTGGAATGCCTTCTGGGTTCGTCGGTTCCCGGAGGACTTTGCTTGGGTGACTAGAAGTTCCTCTGGCTTTGTAACATTAATAATTGTTTGGATAAAGACAGTGAATGAAGAGGGCATGGGGAAGACAAAGACGGACGGACAGACAGACAGATAGATAGATAGATAGATAGATAGATAGATAGATAGATAGATAGATAAAGGGGAGAGTGAAATAAAGAGAACGTAACATAAGCAAAACTTTAGCACGCTGATTATAAATGAAAATGATTTTATGGATATTTCCACATATCGTAAATCAATTGGTTGCAGTTTTATTATTAACAGATTTATTTTATTTGATCGTACGTACAGTATATCCAGTTGACAGTTACCAAAGGATATATGGAACTATAATATGATCAGAAACATGCTGCCACTGCTGCAGAGATGCGTCGATGGAAAAACATCTGAGGCAAAGGTGACATCAAAGGGTCAAATGGTACTTGACTTTCCAAGGTGTTAGGCTACTGGGAAAGGACCAGCCTTCGCGATCAGAGGGAAGGAATGGGGGCAGTAGGAAAGAGCGTGTATATTTTTCTTTATATTTTTCACACTGACAAATTTTATTTGCAAATATAAACTCCATATATTAACGGCGAAGCGATAAAGTACCTGCCCTCCGATTTAGCAAATCGAATACAGCGCCGTCAACTACTTTATCATAACCAATAATGTTGACGGAGTTATAAGGACGGTGATCAAAGAGAAGCGTTCCGCCTTTGGAAGGTCGCCCAGAATCGGATGAGAAAGACTAGAAATTGGATGCTATAGACGCAGCACCTTGGAAAATGGGCGGGGAGGAGGAGCGGGAGGGGGAGGGGAGGGGATGAGAGGGAATCTATGTGAGGTTACAAGTCGAGAGAAACCTTTTAAAACGACGAGGTGCCGTGGAAGAGAAGGAAAATTCTGTATTGAGGTAGTACGTGGGCCTTGGGGGGGGGGGGATAAGTATAAAGGAGAAGATGCAGTGGCTGGAAAGCAGTGCAACGCCCGAGATGAACCAGTCGAAGATGATGGAAGAAGTGTTTAAATATAAGACCTGGAAAGATATATGTTTGGCGAATGAGGGTGGATGTTGAAAGACTCTTGGGGGAATTACGACGAGGAGAAAATGTCCGAGTAAATGTAGTGAGAGGGAAGGATAAAAGTATTGAGAAAAATTATGACAGACTGAGAGCGGCTTAGGAAAGCTGTCGAGAAAGTTATAAAAGAAAAAAGTGAGGATTTCTTCAGAATGATAGATGTGCAAACGTTAGGACGACATAATTACGGCGGTTTAGTCTCTGGCGCAGATGAAGATAAAGATTCAAAGGGAAGATAAAGATGCGCGAGGAGAGGCGGCAGCTTGGCAACGGAAGTCTCTCGAAAATACACCTTGCAGCCTCAGCGAGAGGGGAGAGCCATAAACTAATCCAAAAGTTTTGACAAGATACACAAACTCGCATACACACAGGGGGAGAGTGGGAACACGACGAAGGAGTATAGGAAACAACGTGAGTACGAAACACTGCGTAAACAACGGGCACAGCTTGGGGAACACAAACCTTTCTAGTGTGGAAAAGGGAGAAGACAAGTGAGGACAAGAGAGGATAACAAACATAGGCGGAGTTTCGGAAAAAAACAAAAGTAAATCATATATAGCTTCAAGGAAGTGAACAGGTAGCTTGGCAACACTAGCAAGTGTGAGATAGTGAGAACAGCTGTTTTCATTGTGGGAACATGAACGGGGATCCCTGCCAACCTTAATTAAATCAACTGGTGAGGCAAATGTATGATTATTACGTCCTGTGATGAGGGACTAGTTGCGCATAGCAGTCAGTGTTTCTATTGTATCATCTATATCTTTACGAGACAAATTACCTTGGGTAATGTGCTGCAGATCTGAATGTATTATTTTTCTATCAGCGTCGGTCAGCCTTTGTGCTCCATCAAGGAATTGGTGTCTGGATTTAAGCTGGAGATATGAACCTATCCTGTACTTATTTCTTGT
>NC_051387.1:35387910-35392910 GCF_015228065.2 Penaeus monodon
TGAATGATACTGCAACGTTTTTTTTATGATTTCCTTCTCTTTCAAGCTAATGCTAACCATAAATTCGAATATCTTGAGGACAGTGCAATATCAACACAGCATTATAAGTTTGTATCTCATATGTGACAAGAGCATATGCTCGTACTGGACTCGCCTCCTTCCTCTCCTTTGCATTTTCGTTTTTCTCTTTCTTGTTCCTCGTCTTCCTCCCTCTCCTCCTCCGCTTCCTCCGCTTTCTCCTTCCCCTCCTTCTAATTCTCTCTTCCTCCTCCTCCTCCTCCTCCTTCTCCTCCTCCTCCTCCTTCTCCTCCTCCTTCTCCTCCTCCTCCTTCTCCTCCTCCTCCTGCTCCTCCTGCTGCTGCTGCTCCTCCTGCTGCTGCTGCTCCTCCTGCTGCTGCTCCTTCCTCTTTTCTTCCCCTCCTCCTCTCTCCTCCTCCTCTTCCTCCTCTTTCCCTTCCTCCTCCTTCTCCTCCTCCTCTCTCCTCCTCCTCCTCCTCCTCCTCCTCCTCCTCCTCTCCTCCTTTCCTCCTTTTCTTCTTCCTCCTCCTCCTCCTGCTCCTCCTGCTGCTGCTGCTCCTGCTGCTGCTGCTGCTGCTGCTGCTCCTGCTGCTGCTGCTGCTGCTGCTCCTCCTCCTCCTCCTCCTCCTCCTCCTCCTCTCTCCTTCCTCCTCCTCCTCCTCCTCCTCCTCCTCTTCCTCCTCCCCCCTCCTCCTCCTCTTCTCCTCTCCCTCCTCTCTCCTCCTCCTCCTCCTCCTCCTCCTCCTGCCTCCTCCTTTCCCCCTCCTCCTCCTCCCTTCTCCTTGTCTCTTCTCCTCCTCCTCCTCCGTCCTCCTCCTTTCGCTCTCTCCTCCCCCTCCTCCTCCTCCTCCTCCTCCTCCTCCTCCTCCTCCTCCTCCTCCTCCTCCTCCTTTCCCCCCCTCCTCTTCCTCTTTCTCCTCCTCCCTTCTCCTCCCCTCTCCTCTCCTCTTCCTCCTCCCCCTTTTCTCCTCCTCCTCCTCCTCCTCCTCCTCCTCCTCCTCCTCCTCCTCCTCCTTCTCCTCCTCCTTACCTTCGCCCCGGGTGATTAGGGCCAACCTTTCACTGCAATGGAGGTCATTAGTCCTAATTATGCCGTTTGTTATGTTGTTGAGTTTGGTCTACCAGGTCTTTTTCGTATGTCGCTTGACGTTCTGTATGGGTGTGTTTGGGCGTGGGTATATGTGGTGTGCTCGCTGTGAGTGAGTCAGTGAGTGAGTGAGTGGGCAGTGTACTGAGTGGTGTGTATGTGTGTGTGTGTGTGTGTGTGTGTGGGTGTGCGTGTCTGTGTATGTGTGTGTGAGTGAATGAGAGTGAGTGAGGGTGGATAATCTGTAAATATGTTATTTTTTCATATCGTCCCATTGGTAAGTGTCGCATTGCACGAAGAAACTTGTCTTGCGGTCGCCTTAATTCCGCAGTTTTATTGTTTCGTATCTTTGAAGAAAGGCTAATAAGCCGTCGGGCGTCTTATCTCCCTCTCTGTGGAGAACTCATTAAACTTGGTAAATTCCGATGTGTAGTCGGGCGGGGTATTTGTCAGCAAGGAGATAGTGCGATGTATATACTCCCACACATGCTGCACACATGGACGGCGTAAACAGAGCGAACGTCCCGTCAGGCGGCAGTACCGGGAGCTTCCCGGCGCGAGCAAGGCCTTTGAGGAAGATGGAGCAACAAACGCGTCGTGACATTGTTTAGTTGTCAGCACCGGGAGTCGCGGAAATCTCGAAAGCTTTGTATGTCAGACAGCGCATTTCTAAAATATCAACACGAGGTTTTACGTGTATGTAAATTATTTTAGAATTGCGAATTTTAAAGCTGCACACTGGCTAAGAGTCGAGTCCGCTCTCGAGAGTTGATGAAGTAAATTTCTTTGTCTCGGTAGGGCTTGTAGAGGCTGCTGTTGGTAAGCCGGGCTTTTCACAAAAGAAGCATTACCTCTTGTTGCTCACGAACTGGAAATGTTTATTTGATATGGCACATTTTTTTTTTTTTTTTTTAGATTACTCACTGCTATTGCTATTGGCTTTATCATTATCTTTTTATTAGAGGCGATTCGCTGTATTGTATAAACAGGTGAGTTATGTTTCCTAAAGGAGAAACGCCAAGTCTGAGCAAAAGAATATGATAATATTATGCATAAACCCATTACGGGTTGGTCGGGAAACAATGCATGAATATATGTTTTCGCAGGTGCAAGTTTTGGTAGCAGAAAATTGTGTTGTTCCGAGGAAATATGCTTTGTGGGCTAAGGTTTTTCCTATGTATTTCGATGGTTTAAGTTGGCTCGAGTGACTAATGCATGGACCTTCTCTTTCTAGGTACGGAGCGATTTTGGTGCGCGTCTGGTCATGTGGAGGAAAGGGTTCAATACATAGGTAAGTAGTTTATCTAAAAAAAAAGAAAAGAAAAAAGGAAGTTTTCTGTGAGTAAATCATATTTTCTCAAAGCACTTTTGTATGTAGGCGGAAATGTGATGCAGGATTTAAAGGGCTGATAGAAAGTAGCAGCGCCACGAAATCCGTTTTCGCCTTGATTTGAATGTAGCGTATTTTCCGTGTCGCACTCTACCTCCATTTTCAGTTTGGGCTTTGATATTCATTTCTTTTATCCCACCTAACTCAGTATTTTTTACTCAGAACATCAAAGCAGAGCAGAACCCCCCTTGCAATTTCCTGCATCGACGAGCTGTGTGGCTCCCCCCCCCCCGTCCCTCATCCCTATCCCCTGCCTCCATCGCCACCCACGGGATTGTCACTTCAGAGGCACGAGGCGAGCCCAGAAGGCGTCGGATGGCTCGTTCGGTCAGATGCAAACGCCGTCATGTTTTATTCACCGCCGGGAAGTATGGCGGCGTGAAGCTTTTGTGAGGTGTGGGTGTGAAGTGTGTGAGGCGCGAGGTGCGGCGCATGCAGTGACAACATAGGCGCCGGGCTGGTCTTCCTCTTCTTCTTCTTCTTCTTCTTCTTCTTCTTCTTCTTCTTCATCCCCCTCCTCTTTCTCTTCTTCCTTGACACGTCTCCCTCTCTTCCAAGCCTCCTCGCCTTCCACCTTTCCTCCTCTCCTCCTCTTCCTCCTCCTATTTCCATTATATTTTTTATTGAAGCCAGACTAAAAACAACGTTTTGGCAATCATTTCATCCTCAACAAAAATAGAAAACATCTTTTTTGGGATGGTGTGGGGGGGGGAGCTCAGCTGCTTCAAACCATTTCCTTCTCTTGTTCAGCGTAAGCAGACCCCCCCCCCTCCTCCTCCTGTTGTCGCCAGCCTCCTCTGTCCCGTCGTTCAATTTGATTAATAGCTTTCTTTTGTTACAAAGAAATCTGCAACTTCTTGCGTCAAGATATTTCCTTCGTCCCTTCTCTTTCCCGAAGAATTGTCATCGTGCCGATTATTGTTGGTCTGTGTGAGTAATTAAGACATAATCCTCCCCCTCCCTTCCCTTCCTCTCTCTCTCTCTCTCTCTCTCCCTCCCTCTCTCCCTCTCTCTCTCTCTCCCTCTCTCTCTCCCCCTCTCTCTCTCTCTCTCTCTCTCTCTCTCTCTCTCTCTCTCCCTCTCTCTCTCTCTCTCCTCTCTCTCTCTCTCCTCTCTCTCTCTCTCTCTCTCTCTCCTCTCTCTCTCTCTCTCTCTCTCTCTCTCTCTCTCTCTCTCTCTCTCTCTCTCTCTCTCTCTCTCTCTCTCTCTCTCTCTCTCTCTCTCTCTCACACACACACAAACGCACGCACGCACGCAAACACACACACGCACACACACACGCACACACACACACGCACACACACGCACACACACACACGCACACACACACACACACACACACACACACACACACACACGAACGCGCGCGCACATGTAATCATATATTCATACATACAGTAAACCATAAAAGTATAGATGCGCGTGCGGAGTAAAAAGTTGTTTTCCATCCTTGCTGGTAAAGATGTTCCGATAACTTCGTGTTAAGAATTCCTGTTTTGAGCCAGAAATTCTATTCGCAGGCCTTCTCCAAAAAAGAAAAAAAAAAGATTAGGGAAAATTAAGTATCATGCTGTGACCACGGCCGCTCAAACATGAGCCTATACCGTTGGAAAAAAAAAGTTTTCTGCTGGCCATGCATATAGATATTCACCGAATTTTTTTTTCCCCGAAGCCTTATAGGAAATCGAAGGCTTAAGGGGCCGTCGGATTGAAAGATGTAATGCGAGTTCGGCAATGACTGCAGCGGGCGAGTCGAGCACGCCTGCTTGATCACGCGGTTTTATTGGGCGAGTCGACCCTTTCGGCGGAATCGTAATGCCTGGAGGAGGAGGAGGGAGAGGGAGAGGGAGAGGGAGGGGAGGGAGAGGAAGAGGAGGAGGGGAGAGGAAGAGGAGGAGGGGGAGGAAGAGGAGGGGGGGGGAAGGGGAGAGGATGGGAGGGGAGGGGGAAAGGAGGAGGAGGGGGAAGAGGAGGAGGAGGGGGAAGAGGAGGAGGGACGAAGAAGAAGAAGAAGAAGAAGAAGAAGAAGAAGAAGAAGAGAAGAAGAAGAAGAAGAAGAAGAATAGGAGGAGGAGGAAGAAGAGGAGGAGGAGGGGGAGGGGGGAGGGAGAGGAAGAGGAAGAGGAGGAGGAAGGACGACCAGCAGCAGCATTATTCGCAGGTGCTGGCTTCGTATTCCTCCTAGAAGGCGTGGGGGACGGGCCGGGGTGGAAATTGTGACTTGCGGAGTTTTTTGGGGGGAGGGGAAAAAGGAGACTGGGATGTTACGACCTAAGAAGGAAATAGGAAGGCTTGTAGAATACGATTGGCGGAGGGGTGATAATTAACGGGAAAGAGTACCGAGTGACACCGCTCTCGTAAATCTGGATGCTTAAACAAATAGAAAAGAGGATATTTTGGTTTGGTTCCTCAGTGTGGATGCAGGTCGTCTCCCCTGATGGACGACGCACGACATGAAATATTCATTTGCTGTTTTTTGTCTTGTTTTGACATTCGCTCCTGAAC
>NC_051387.1:35400410-35407910 GCF_015228065.2 Penaeus monodon
CTTCTTCCTAGTTCCCCGTCCCTTTCTCACAGGGCTGTAGATTCTTGTTTGTTTTGATCGTCAGCAACTACACCAAAGAACACGCACTGAGGAGTAGGGCGAGTGAGATGCAGTGCAGGTGTCATTGTACCACTTAGGGTGAGCCGCCTGCGACAAGTGCTGTGATAACGGACGCCTCAGATGAAACGGAAGCTGATAATCCAACTTGCTTTTTTCGCTCTGGGTGACAAGCTCTCTGTACCTGCTTAGTGTCGGCTGTGTAGCCACCCCCTTCTCTCCCTCTCTCTCTCTCTCTCTCTCTCTCTCTCTCTCTCCCTCTCTCTCTCTCTCTCTCTCTCTCTCTCTCTCTCTCTCTCTCTCTCTCTCTCTCTCTCTCTCTCTCTCTCTCTCTCTCTCTCTCTCTCTCCCTCTCTCTCTCTCTCTCTCACGCACGCACACGCACGCACGCATGCACGCACGCACGCACGCACGCACGCACGCACGCACGCACGCACGCACGCACGCACGCACGCACGCACGCACGCACGCACACACACACACACACACACACACACACACACACACACACACACACACACACACACACACACACACACACACACACACACACACGTGTGTCTCGCGTTTCCTCGTGAAGCATTTTGCTACTCCTACCCGAGGCCGCAGCTGCAGGACCCGTTTTCTCAAGACTGCCTGAGAGGTGTTATCCCCAGAGTTCAAGATTACGGGAGGTATGAGTCAAAGATCTGAAAGATTAATTTGCAAGTATATTGGTTTTGCTTCTTCGGGAGTCAGAGGAGCACACGGTTCGGCTGTAGTGGGGCGGGAGGGAGCTTTCCGGGCGGGGGTGCGATGGGACACGGCGCGGAGTTTGCTTTGTCGAGTTGGTATATTATTAAGGTAAGGGAGAGTAAAAGATAGAAGACAGAAGAGAGGGAGAGGGAGAGGGAGAGAGAGAGGAAGAGGAAAAGAGAGAGGAAGAGGAAAAGAGAGAGGAAGAGGAAAAGAAAGAGAAAGAGGAAAAGGAAGAGAAAGGGGAAAAGGAAGAGGAGGAGGAGAAAAAGGAAGGAAGAAGGAGAGAGAGGGAGTGAGAGTAAGAATGAGAGTAAGAGTGAGAGTGGGAGTGAGAGTGGGAGTGAGAGTGAGAGTGAGAGTGGGTGTGAGTGTGAGTGTGAGTGGAGTGTGAGAGTGAGAATGAGAATGAGAATGAGAATGAGAGTGAGAGTGAGAGTGAGAGTGAGAGTGAGAGTGAGAGTGAGAGTGAGAGAGGAGAGAGAGAGGAAGAGAGAGGAGAGGAGAGAGAGGAGAGGGAGAGGAGAGGGAGAGGGAGAGGGAGAGGGGGAGGAGAAAGAGAAAGAGGAGAGAGAGAGGGAGAGGGAGAGAGAGAGAGAGAGGGAGAGAGAGAGAGGGAGAGAGAGAGACGAGAGGGAGAGAGAGAGAGAGAGGGAGAGAGAGAGAGAGAGGGAGAGAGAGAGAGAGAGGTGAGAGAGAGAGGAGGGAGAGAGAGAGAAGGGAGAGAGAGAGAGAGAGGGGAGAGAGGAGAGAGGGAGAGAGAGAGAGAGAGAGAGAGAGGAGAGAGAGAGAGTGAGAGAGAGAGAGAGAGAGAGAGAGAGAGAGAGAGAGGGGGGATTGTGATTAAGATTTAGAAGCAATATGAATAGCAAGAGGAAGAGGAATATAGTGATGAATTTTATTTCCTGTAGGTCTAAGGAGTCGCGTTACAGTATTCCCATTATTCATTACCATTATAACCAACAGTTTTTGCAATCCATGAAATAATTATGCATAATGGTTATGCCCGGATTCTATACACTGTTGATGTTGTGTCACACCAGTTATAGTCGATTTAGCCTTCTATATTTGTTCCTGAATTCGGTTTCCACTGGGACAGTAGCATGACAGATACTTTGTGGAAATTTTATTGCCAGCTGTTGGCCACTTTATTTAGGGAAATGGGGTTGATTACTCTAAATCCAAATGATTTTAATGACGTACATGTAATGTTAAGAAGGAAACACTCCTCGTGTCTATATTTCCTGTACTGTTTTACTGGAACAACAACAGAGTGAATTTGCCCTCATGCATCGCTTTCATGTTTAACTTTTTTTTTTTTTATCCCAAGTGAACCATTTTTAAGACGGCATTCATTTTTGGCTTGCAGAGTATAATGATGATAATAAAAACATCCTTGTTAGAAAAGACGCCCTACAAAGAATATTATCCCAAAAGCTAAAAAAAATCTCATATTTCCCGCTCACCATATGTTTGTGGCAAGAATGACAGTCGTTTGGAGGTCGAGCTCTTCAGCCGTAAAGGCAGTAACTGACGTTGGCAGGGTTTTTAGCAACTTTGAAGATGCTGTCCCTGATGAAATGATTGCGTAACTACTTTGTATGCAATTATATCATTGAGATATAAAGATTGCGAAGATAGCATAAAATTCTGTCACCGAATGTAATGGTCTAATCAGAATGCACATGAATTCACCGCATATGAATTGCCGAATTGGACAAAGTAAATTTGCCGCTTTATTCCTGTTTCCGTCCCCACAGCCCTTGTCATATTCAGATGATGCCGAGAGACGTTCCCTCACTTGGAAGGGGAGAAGACACCCTATTCAGCGTATGTCACGGGGAAATAACTACAGACTTCCTCGCAGCTCATCAAGGATGCGTTGCCTCCCTCGCGTTATCACAATTGCTAATCCCGCAGGGGCGCTCCTCTCATATCTATTTTCTTTCCAGTAGGAGACTGTGCAGATGACGTTCGTGATTTTTTTCCTTCTCGTTACTCTTTGTCTCTCAAGTTATTTTTTTTCCGTTTTTTTTCCTCTCAGCGTTCCATATTGGTGCCTGGCCCTGTGACGGCCTTCATGGCGGGTTATTAATATCAGGAGCCAGGGTGCGCGGCAAGGGGGCGTCGGGCGGCTCCCGAGCTGTGCCAGACTCTCCTGGGGAGGGGGGGGGTATCGTTACAATCTAATTACCTCGGTGGAATTGAGATGGCCCTTGTATTCGTTGGCTGGAGGAGGGGGAGGGGGGGAAGGCCGGAGGTCTGGAATTCTGGAGGTCTGCGCGACGGGGCTCGTTGTTCATATGGACGAAGGGGGCGGGGTCAGATAATACGGACAGACACGTCAGTAAATACGGCGTTTCCTGACCTTGAGAATATGATATTTTTTCCTGGTGTGTGTGTGTGTGTGTGTGTGTGTGTGTGTGTGTGTGTGTGTGTGTGTGTGTGTGTGTGTGTGTGTGTGTGTGTGCGCTCGCGCGTGTGTAAATGAGTATGTGTCTGCTGATTTTTCTCGGAATGTTGCTGGCGGAGAAGGTACGCCCAACTAATGGCCTGATATCCCAGGGCCAGTATTATAGCAACCGTTAAGTATAAAGGCATTTGTTAGTAGCAAAGAGTCTAGGGGCATTAAAGCGCTCCTTTGTGTTGTTACAAAAATGTTGCTTTTCAAAGTGTCACGCTTATAGAACCTTTAGAAAGAGGGGAGAGTCACAAAAGGCCAGTCGAGCTCACAGTTACATTAGACAGTCTTTACATATTTTTTCAAGGGAGCTACAAGTAGAGTATCAGGCGGTGAATCGTTGTCATGTTGCTCCGTAGTTTCCAGAGGGGGAAATATCTTTGGTGAAAGGTTTCAGTCTTGCTTTATTATGATAGTGCTATTACGTGGTGTGTGAAGTAATACCGTGAAGTCATTGTCCTTAGATTAAGATCAGGTCGGTTATCAGTGTTTTTTGTTACCTTAGCTTATCACATAACGCAATATAATCCGGCAAAACTCAAAATCTAGATTTTTATCTCAGTTTCCCTGTAGTATTCATCTGACGAGCTCTGTTAAGAATCTGCCATGTTCATCTTGCCATATTCGCTACCAGACGCAAGCTTCTCCCATGACCGAGTCCCTTGTCCTCCGTAATGGTTCGTGATCAGCCAGGGAGGTCGTTTCCCGCCTCCCACGGCCGCCGGCTCCCTCCCCCTCCCCTTCCTCCTTGTCTCCGCTGGATTCTCATTTAAATGGAAGGTTTTCCATCAGTAAGCTTTTGTTCTTTTCGTAAAGGATTTCTTCCCTCTCCACCTCCCCGCTTTCATTCTTTGCCTCATTTTTATGTTTTTCTCCTCATTTTTTTCTCTATTTTTTTCTGCTCCGCGCTTCTCTTGCTTATTTTTCTTGCCTCTTCACGTCCCTCTTTCCTTGTTTGGTTTCTTCAAAGAGGAAATTTCCCCCGCCGATCCTCCAGTCACAGTGAAGTTGAAGAAATAGCCGCGTGAGTAGAATTCGCGGGGATTTCCCTTGCGGTCGGGAGGAATGTTAACGTGTCTGTGTCGCCCTTTGCCGGAGCCTTGTGTCCAGAGTCGACGTTGCGAGACAATGCCAGTGTAAACAGCGCGTAAATAAGGAGAGGGTCTTGATGAAGGCGTGATGATGGTACTTGTGTTTGCCCGGTTTCACGGTCTTTCATATCGGCGCCGTGGGTAAAAGTGTTGACATAGGTGCTCCCTTTCTTTGCTCAGGACGCCGCGTGTGTGGTGCGGGCGCTGGTGGGCGTGGGCGTACATGTGGCTGGCTCCGGGAACACTAATCTGCTTTTTTTTCTTTTATCTATTATCATTGTGTATTGTCCCTTCTTAGAATTTATTGTCGGTCATATCATATCTTGATCTTTTTTTGTCTCGTGGTAAATGAGGCGACATTTTTACACGGGGGTCCCAGATTATGTAATATATTAAATGCAGCATATATGAATGGTCTTTTTCTTATATCCTTATCGATATGTGATAAGACCGATAATCTATAAAAGCCACCACAAGTGAAATGTCTAGTCCCCTTCGCCGGGTGGCCCTTTGGGATTTTCTTTGCCTGCGGGAAAAGTGTTGGCTACAACGAAGGAAAATATTGTTAACTAAGATGTGTCGTATCTTCTTTCCTTTCGAAGCTGATCAGAAAGAGCAGAGGTATACAGTGCACTTTCGTCTTACGTGTGTCAAAACAGCTTTAAGATTGATAATCAGCCTGAAATCACCATCTGTGTTCTAACCGTCCTATGTCTACACAACTTGCTCGTATGCACATCTGTCTCAAACCTAACTAATTCTAATATGCATTAAAAGCAAACAGTAAATGTGTTCATACTGTCTTCAGCATTTACATACCTTCTCTCTTGTTTCCATGCTAGTTCGCACGTCTGTCTATTTCGAATCTATATACTTTAATTTTCATATATAAGCAAGATTTAGTTCCCGAATTGCGACGTTGTCAGGGCGAGGGGACTGACAGCCCTCACCTCAGTCGGCATGAATATTAGCGAAAAAAATCCTCCTTGCTGGTTGATATTTCCCAGCAAGCGCCAACATGACTGAAAGCTTCCATTACGTTCGCAGGCGTGAAGTATTGGGTGTCGGTCGCCGCGACACGTGCTGCCGATCGCAAAAAAAGGGGGGGGGGGAGGTGATCAGCTTACGTCGGGCCTCCGCTCGAAGCCTCGCCGTCGCCGGCTTCCGGGGCGTCCCCGGTGAAACCTTGTTGCCTTGGGTCGCGGCGGCCTCCTCTCCGGCTGAACGAGGACTTCCGTTCCTCCAGCTTTGATGTCTTCTCTTTTTGACCCTTTATTGTTTACTGGTGCTGGGTCGCAGTCGCAGGCGATGATGGGTCATGCGCCTGCAAGCACACGCACAGGCGCACGCAGGAAGGAGAGATGGAGGGAAAAGTACGACAGGATGTCCGAGATAAAATATGTCGCTATATTTTCTCCCTTCGTCACCCGTTCTTATCATGTGTCTTCCTGTTGCATCACGTATGTTAGATATATAGACATGAGTATGTTTGTGTGTGAGTGTGTAGTGTGTGTGTGTTGTGGTTGTGTGTGTTGTGTGTGTGTGTGGGTGTGTGTGTGTGTGTGTGTGTGTGTGCGTGTGTGTGTGCGTGTGCGTGTGCGTGTGTGTGTGTGTGTGTTATAGTGTGTGTGTGTGTGTGTGATTGTGTGTATATGTGTGCATATATATATAAAATATTAAAATAATAGTTATATATATGTGTATATATATTATATATATATATATATATATATATATATATATATATATATATATTATATACATATATCTATGTATATGTGTATACACACACAGAGGCAGTAGTTTGTACAAAAGAATGAATGAAATCGGTTGAAGAACTTGTGTAAGGCATAAAATAGTGTTGTTTTGTCATGAAAAATGGCCGCGGCGGATATTCCCTTGTGTATAATAATAGTATCAGGGTCCGTGACTTATTTGCAACCAGGGGTGGAAAAATAGAAGAGCTAAGTAAATATTATGCAAGCGCAGATTAGCCCACTTACCTCGAAAGCTGAATTTATACGAAACACTCGCACGCTGTGTGGTTATTAGCAGTAAAATGTGAAATAACAGGTTCTTATTCAGGTCTGTTGTATTTTAGCATTAGCCTCCCTCATTTCCCAGTTTTTATGGCTGCTCGTGCTAGAGCTCAGCGCCATAGGATCATATCTGGCCTCGTTCCCTTTGTTATGAAGTTCCTACAGGACTCGGCTCTCCGTCCTCCTTCGTGGCGGGGAACTACAATAATTGAAGGGTGTTTCTGAAGTGCCCGGAATAGGAGAGGCGGGTAAACAGAGGCCGCCTCCTTTACACGTTCTGCACCGCAAGGCCCTTGTACTTGTTTGCGGGACGACGTCGGGACCCGATCACGTGACTGCGTTGGCATCCTGACTTTCGAACTTTGCTGACGCGGTTCTGCATCTACCTTTCTGCTTCTATGCAGGCACCCAGCTGGATAAACGTTAGGAGCAAATGAAAGCTGTCAGGGTATTTAATTAAAATTATTGTTGCCGTGAAGCGATTAGCTGATATGTGACGGTATGAAAAGATTCAAGATCAGACTGACGTGCGAAGACTTGTGTTTATCGAGGAATGAACAGGATTACGGAGATTGGATGGAGGAGGAGGGGGGGAAGAAAGGAAGGGAAGAGGAGGAGGCCGTTAATTGAATCGTTCACAATCGAATGGATGGGATCCTAGGGGAAGGAAAGAGAGGGGGGCGACTGAGGGGAAATTGCAAGTTGATGGAGTATAAGATATGGGCGGCACCTCCCTCGGCGGCGTTCTTTAAGAGCGATTTGGGGCGAGCAGGGCGTGGCGTCCCCTCCTCTTGCCGATGTAGGGACCGCGCGGGCGAGGCCGTTTGAGAGAAGGGAGCTCGTGGGGTCACTTGCAGGCGTGACGTAGCCTGGTCGTGGCTTGAAGGAGGGGTACCAGCGGCGCCCTTTCCCTCAGCCCGTGTCCCTGAATGTCTCACGCGAGCGTCAAAGGGCCGGGGTTTTAGGGACTCGTAGAAGGATAAGTCATCCGAAAATAAGCTCCTTGAGTGAGAGAGAGACGCGGGGATCATCCTAATTAGAATATTTAATGACAGCCACTGCGCGTGCTGGAGAAGCTTCTAGCCCATTATTATGTAAAAAAAATGGAGAGGGAGAT
>NC_051387.1:35420410-35425410 GCF_015228065.2 Penaeus monodon
CATCATCTTGGAAGGAACCAGGTTGCATATCTCGCCAGCTGCATATCCCTTCATCTCCCTCTCCTCTGCTTTTCATCTCTGGCACCAGAAGCTCATTTCTCTAATACATACCTCGTCTCACTATCTTTATTCCTGGCTCGCGTGTCTCCACCTGCTGCCCTCTTCGTCTCTCTCTCTCTCTCCCTCTCCTCTCTCTCTCTCCTCTCTCTCTCTCTCTCTCCTCTCTCTCTCTCTCCCTTTCTCTCTCTTCTCTCTCTCTCTCTCTCTCTCACTCTCTCTCTCTCTCGTCTCTCTCCTCTCTCCCTCTCTCCTCTCTCTCCCTTCCCCTCCCTCTCTCTCTCCTTCCCCTCCCTCTCTCTCTCTCTCTCTCTCTCTCTCTCTCTCTCTCATTCTCCTCATTCTCTCTCTCTCCTCTCTCCTCCCCCTCCTTCTCTCTCTCTCTCTCTTCCTCTCTCTCCTCTCTCTCTCTCTTTCTCCTCTCTCCTCCACTCTCTCCTCTCTATCTCTTTCCTTCTCTCTCTCCCTTCTCTCTCCTCTCTCTCTCTCTCCCCTCTCTCTCTCTCCCTTCTCTCTCCTCTCCTCTCTCTCCTCTCCTCCTCTCTCTCTCTCTCCCCCTCCTCTTCTCTCTCTCTCTCTCTCTCTCCTCCTCTCCTTCCTTTCCTCTCTCTCTCTCTTCCCTCCTCCTCTCCTCTCTCTTCCTCTCTCTCTCTCTCCTCTCTCTCTCCTCTTCTCTCTCTCTCTCTCTCTCTCTCTCCTCTCTCTCTCCCTCTCTCTCTCTCTCCTCTTCTCTCCCTCTCTCTCTCTCTCCTCTCTCTCTCTCTCTCTCTCTCTGTCTGTCTCCCTGTCTCTCTCCCTCTCTGGGGCCCGTATTGTTTACGCCAGATGCGACGCGATGGCTGACTCAATAATTCGATTGGAATTAATTTGCTTCGTTTTTATTTTCGGAAACACTATTATTGGGACGGACTGTGGTGTTGATCCACTTTTTTAGTGGATGGAGGGGACAGCTTTCAGGGTGGATGTGGGGGGGAAGGTCATATTGTTGGATGTTCTAAGGGCGAGGGGGAAGTTGATGTGCATAAAAGACACTCGTAGATACTCAGATACACACAGATTGATTGGTTGACTGATTGCTTGATTGATTGATTTACTGATTAAGAGTTTGACTGTTTGACTGACTGATAAAAAATAAGAATTAAAAATTAGCAAAATTTTATTATCAGTTTTATGTGTGTTATGGTAATAAGATGGGGTTATATGTCTTTCGGACTTCTATCCATAACATACCGTCAGCCAATTTTGGGAAAAGGAACGCATTATTTATCATCATTGGCGTTGTTATCACTAATATTATTGTTATTATTGTTATTATTATTATTATTGTTATTATTATTATTATCATTATTATTATTATTATTATTATTATTATTAGTAGTAGTAGTAGTAGTAGTAGTAGTGGTATTAGTAGTAGTAGTGTTATTATTATTGCTGATATTATTATTGCTAATGTTGTTATTATTATTAAACTACTACTACTGCTACTACTACTACAAAAAACAACAACAACAACTACTACTACTAACTACTACTACTACTACTACTACTACTACTACTACTACTACTACTACTACTACTACACCACCACCACCTCTACTACTGCTGCTGCTGTTATGTAAGTTATACTTACACGGAAGCAAACCCGAAGCAAGGACCACACATGAAGTAGAAGCAGTGGGTAGCAGTGACAGAAAGTAGGTAGCGAAGTAGGTAGCAGTGACAGAAAACACTACAAAGAGACCCGAAGAAAAAAAAACATAGGGGGAAAGAAGTAGATCAGGAACATTGGGTTTTGCTTGAGTGGAGATTCCTTTCGGACCATACAAGCCGATGAGGCTGTACCTGAGCATCGAGGAGGAAGTTTAAAAAGGAAGAAAGGAATAATTGATGAAATAACTCAAAAGGGAAGAGAAGGAAAGGATAATAGGTATTCTAAGATATGGTATCCCTAAAAAGATGAATGAGGATCTTTCAGAAGACGAAAGATATAAAAGATATAAAAGGGCGGAATGTTTAGAATAATATATGCAAGAGGCAAAAACGTTTAAAATAATGTCAGGCGTAAAAGTGTACAGGAGACGGAACACACTCGCTCATTGTCAGAATATTTTTAGTTTATCGAATAGGAAGAAAGCATGTGAAGGTAGCCTAGGATACAAGGGACTCTTAACGTTATATCTGATTATAATATCAACAACGTATGCATTATGCAACGTGAAAGGTTTGTACAGATATAGAGATTTTGTTTTTATCCCTCATATTAAAAATGATTTGACCGGAAATGGGATGAAAATGCATAGATGTTTGTTACAAACTAAGCGAGATCATTTTTCCCGTGTGGACGGTAGAGAGGCTGCTGCAGAGATTAGGCTTTGTGCCAGGATTTGAGGGCTGGCTTCTCCGCCTTTTCTTTTTGGGATGAGTGTTTGCTATATATTTTCTAGTATATAGTTTACATGTGCCGTTATGTATTGTAAACATTGTTTACACACACATACACACATACATACACAACTATCAATCTATATATCTATTCATACGAAAGTATATATGTATAAACACACACACACACACACACACACACACACACACACACACACACACACACACACACACACACACACACACACATATATATATATATATATATATATATATATATATATATATATATGTGGGGTTGTGTGTGTGTGTGTGTGTGTGTGTGTGTGTGTGTGTGTGTGTGTGTGTGTGTTCTCTTTCTCCTCTCTCATTTCTCCTCTCTCTCTCTCTCTCTCTCTCTCTCTCTCTCTCTCTCTCTCTCTCTCTCCTCTCTCTCTCTCTCTCTCTCTCTCTTTCTCTTTCCCTCTCTCTCTTTCTCTCTGTCTGTCTGTCTCTCCTCCCCCTCCCACCCTCTCGTCTGTCTCCCATCTCCCTCTTCCCCCTCACTCCCTCTCTCCCATCTCCTTTCCCCTCTCTCCCATCTCCTTTCCCCTCTCTCCCATCTCCCTCTTCTTCCTCTCTCCCTCTCTCCCATCTCCCTCTTTCCCTCCCTTTACCTCTCTTTCTGTTGGCTGCAACTGAAATACGCGCTGTTTTATTGCTAAAAACAAATCGAGCTGTGGTCCGTTTTGTCGCTGGAAATATCCGGTCCTCCTCGCAGGCACCAGGGGGGCTCGGGCCGCTTCCGTTAATTGAGGCTCCTTTGTAGTTCATAAAGCTCCTTAACTTCCAGCGAGGAGCTCCTGACGGACGGGATATTTTATCGTGCCTCATTGGGGACCCTAAACACCAACCTCTTTTTTTAGTGTAGTTTTTCTCTCTCTTGTATTAATCATATGATCAAAAATAACTGTTGTTGACATTTTCACTCTTTTTTTCCTCCAGTTGTTTTTAGACCGTTTTAGAAGAGTAATTACGCTCAAAGGCCGGCTTGTGTACGAAGGGGACCATCGCTCAACGAAGCAGATGAGTAATTTTTCCGCCAATAAAGTCATTTATCTTTGAGACCTTCCGATGGAGGAACAGATAGGGTTGCACGTTCATCTCGCAGCGACCAATTTGTCCCTTTGGTGTCGGAGGAAAAATATATATGTTTGGGATCGAAGGAAGGAGCAGGTAAAGGTGGTAGATAGTGTAGCGGTGATGGTCTGTCTACATCTGTTTGTTCTACGAACTTGGAGGGCGGTCGTTCATAAATGGAGAGGATGGCAGAGGAGGAGTTAATTATGTTTCCTGGATTTGTGGAGGGAAGGTTAGAAGTATGTTGATTATTAAAATGTTTGTGGGTTTTTTCGTTCATCATTATGAACGTTGTCATTGTTAATACTGTGTACTTATTTAGAGGAATTGTATTGTTTGGCGTGCTTTGGGTATTGGAACCTGTAGAAGTGTTAAAACTTGCAACGCTGCGAGAAAGACAAATGGTGCAACTGAATTGCTGCTGTGTATTGACATGCTGGCATATTATACAGTGGGATTTTATACGACAGTACTTAGTTATGATATTTTGAAATATGATTCCCAGGCGCATTGAATTCATCGCAATTGAGGCTTGGGAAGAGGAGGTACGTGGAAGCATTGGACACTCGGGGATAATGCGTGGCTTAATGTTTGCCGGCCAGAACTGTTGCTCTGTGAATTACGGCTTGAACGCGAAAATACACGCATGCACGAATTCCCATACACACAGAACAGAAATTAAACTAGTGCACTACCCGTAGTACTGAACTGCTAATAGCCTACACGTGTCCATCAGCTGCTGTGGAAACGACGGCCGCTTTTACCCCGTCCGCCTGTGGCACTGTGCGTGTTCGTGCCATCTTTCGGTCCTGGCGTGGCAGTGCTGCCTGCACCCGCGGGTTGTAGCGCTTGTTACGGCGCTTCTTTCGCCGGAGAGAGAGAGAGGTTTTGTTGCCTGTTGTTATTGTTACTATTATAGTGCTTTGGTTATTATTACAGTTGGTTATTATTATTTTATTATTATTATTAGGATGGTGATTAAGATTGTTAATACTATTGTTGTTATTGTTGCTGTTGTCACTATTATTATTGTTGTTGTCATTGTTAGTACTGTTATTGCTTTTATCATTACTATGATTGATATTGTAATTATTTTTTTCCTTCATTCATTGCTATTATTATTGATTCTCATCGATCAGTGCCAACATTATTATTATCCTTATTGCTAATATTATTATCAAGATTAGTAAGAAGGAAGGAAGGAAGAGAATGAAGGGGAAAGAGATTAGAGGGGTAGGGGACGGAAGGAAGGGAAATAAGCAGGGAGAAATAAGCAGGGAAGGCGGTGTTCTTATCATTCATAATTATCATCGTCTATGTATTTAAACGAATATTAATTCGATGAAGAACCGCCAAGGAAGAGAGATGGGAAAAGTGAGTCAAGTGGTCGTGATAATTAGATACATCTTCATTTTCCGATTCACCGAGTCGTTAATTCACCG
>NC_051387.1:35435410-35462910 GCF_015228065.2 Penaeus monodon
GTTGTTGTTGTTGTTTTTATTATTATTATTACTATTTTTATACTATCTTTATCAATTAATTGATATTGATTTTGACATGGACACTGACTTGAACGTTATTATTGTTGTTGTTGTTTATTGTATTGTTATCGTTATTATTGTGTTTATTATTGTTATTGTTGTTATTTTTTGTTTTAGTATTATTATTATAATTATTGTTATTATTATTATTATTCCTATTGTTATCATAATCATCATTAATCAGTCACCACCGTCACCATCACCATCATTATACCTATATTATCAGTGATAGCATCCACTGATAGAGTAATCATCATAATTATCGTTATTTTTTGCAGAAGTAATAAGTGTTTGATGTAGAAGGCTCCAGAGCTAATAAAGCTAATTGTTTCACTTAATAAACGTTTGCTTATATATCTCTGACAACACATGATGAACATCTTATATATTGAAAAGTTCATATTTCCTTTATTGGTGCTCCAGGCTCCTTCAAAACTATTCATTTGTCCTGAATTATCAATTGTTTCCCTCTAACTCTCTAACCTCTACTCCCCCCCCTCTCTCTCTTTTTTTCTCTCTCTCTCTCTCTCTCTCTCTCTCTCTCTCTCTCTCTCTCTCTCTCTCTCTCTCTCTCTCTCTCTCTCTCTCTCTCTCTCTCTCTCCCTCTCTCCCTCTCTCTCTCGCGCGCGCCTTTCATCCCTTTTCTCTCTTCCTCTGAGTAGTTCTCGTTCTCTCGCCCTCTGTCGCCACGTCGGTTGATATTCCACGTGGATGCCCATTGTTGCTGTCTCGTTGCTCTCCTTGAATATTAATTTTTGTGAATGGCTCTTGGATATAAAAGGACGACGGGGATACGAGTTACCCCATGTAGAGCGTTGTTGCATAATTCCATATTTTTAGACCTTATCAGGCGAACTGAGTACGTAAAGTATTTATTTTGGTACTTTAAAGAGCGGATTCAAATTGTTGTCGCCTGTGTTCAGCGTTTAGGTTAGCTTAGACCTTGATAGGCCATATTGGCTTGCTGCTGGTGTATGGGTTTTTTTGCAGGCTTGGTTAGGTTGCAAAGGTTATTTCATTGTATAGAAAAGAAGAATGACATGCTGGAATATATTTAAATTTGTCATTTAACGTGAATTGGGAAGCATTTTCTTGCACTGTATTGCTAGATTTTCAGAAAGTTTGGAGTGCATGGTTGAGATGTAGTGTTTCCAGCGTTCTTTTATATACAAAGTTGTAGAATTTGCCCTCATTATAATCCAGGGTGTGCGTGCGGCCGACTTGGAGTGAGACCCGTAACCTAGCCTGTTTTACTTGTCCCTGTATCATACTTGTCTAGTGGTAGTCCAGTGTGTGTTTGTGGCAGGTAAACAGACAAAGGTTGATGACCACATATTGGCCATATTCGGGTATACCCACATGCGATGGTTCAGGCGGAAAATTTATGGCAAAATGACGTTCCACTGCTTGTTTTACAGGTAGGCGAATATTATCTACAACAGATTTTGTCTTTCATGAAAAGAGTTCATCACCCGGTGAGCGCATCGTGCGCTACAGAAAAATAACTCCCGACCCTGGATACAGGAGTGTGCATGTCTGTTTAAGTGTTGTAGTGCTGGTTTAGTTGCGGACTGTCATGGTTTGAGATTTTTTTTAAAAAACTATATATAGCTCAATCATACTCTGCACTACAGCCAGATTTTTAAAAAAAAATCAGTAATTCATCTATACCGCCACACTTTGGAAAAAGGCCTTTTATTGGAACAAAATCTTATAACTCGAATGTATTAGTAAGACCACTGGCCATGTTAGTGTCTCGCATGTTCATATCAGGGCCAGTCTTGGCCGATAGATTCCCCGTACAAGGTCTTGATTAGCATTATAGTTTTTACATAAACAGAAATAGAAAAAAAATATTAATCAGGTTGATCTCAGACTAAGTGAAAAACGGTGTCCCTTATCCGTAGACTTCGGCGTCGATTTACTGAAGGGCATTAATTCGGCCGCATTTCCATTTTGACTTTCTAATCCGTTTGGTTAATCGGAAGGGAGTCATTTCACTGGTGGATGCGATTTTAAAATATAATGAATAATGAGACTATTATTTATTTTATCGCATCATTTCAAAATCATAAACGGTATTTTTTTAACAAAGGTAAATCCCTATGCTTACTTTTTCTCTTACTAACTGTGAAGTGTGTCAACAAATACTGTAATTTTTAAATATGTATTGCAAACACTTACTTAAAGCCCACTAGTTATATTTTGGGGTTTGTTTTGTATACAAAACCCAACTTTGTATAGTCACTTTCTTATATTTTCGAAGTAAAACAAAATATTTTCAGTTCATAATTCAGAGGATTGGAAACTTTTTCCGATAATTTTTGCTTAAAATCCTAATGTAACTATTATTACTCTCGGTCTTACTTAGTGAGATTAAAATTTCAAGGCGATCCCCTTTACAAACGTTATTTTGGGCTTAGGAGGAGTGAGGCACGAATCTCATTCCCATCTTCATGCTCGCTTCCTCATTTTTTCCCGACTGACACACGTCTCGAGAAAAGGGACGAGAAGAAAAAGGAGAAACGCGGACTTGACATGATAATAAGCCGATCTTTTTGCTTGCGTAGCTCGGGCCGGACGAGAGCGAGGCCGCATTAGAATGGAAACCGCAGGCCGCGCCAACAAAGACTTGACCGCGTTTGGTCGACGAGTCTGTTTTGTAGCTTCTGTGGATGTGATCGATGGGACACAGCCGGAAGGACTTCGGCCGCGCCGACCTTGCACTTGCATAATGGCATTTGTCCGTTGCAGTTCCTCTGGCAGGAGGACGGTGGGGTCTGCGTCAGGGCGTAGGGGCCTCGGGAGGACGCCGGCGTGAATGGATGAAAGTTTGGTCATCGACTGTGGTGTCGAGGAGGAGGAAATTTTGTTTTTGGGTTCTTCGGTAATCTGAGTCCAGTCGTTTCTAATATTTGAATGCTGAAAATGATCATAAACCATATTAGTGTATATAGTGCAGTTATGATGGTCAATGGAAATCGCTTTCAATGGTAATTGATGTGCACAAATGTTGAATTCGGTAATATTTGAAATAGAAGTAGAATTCCATTTAACTGTTATGGATATTAACATTGTAACTGCCTGATTTTCATGATTGTTTATATTTCATCATGCATTAAAAAAAAAAAGTTTTGCTTAATATGATGTTTTAATGATATTGCATTACAAACATTCCTTCGGAAAGGATATGCTAAGAGTGAACGCGCTCATGCTCCTTAGCGGTGCACAGATATGGAACGTGATAATCCCCATTTCATGATTTTTATTCATTTATTGTTTTTTGTTTTTTTCCCTTTTTTATTCTCCGTCTCGGCTGGCCGGGGGTATGAAAGGCGATCCACCGTCTCGAAGGTGATCATGTCGGGGTCATGAAGAGCGGAGAGCAACTAAGTTAAGGATTAATTACGGCGGCCAGATTGTTGGGCCGTTTGGGGCTTGGGAGTGTGATAACGCCGGCCTCCTCTGATGATATCGGCGGGGCAGAATGGCCGGCGGCGATATTGGTGCTGCGGGGGAGGGGCGCCGTCGGAAGGAGGGAAGCAGGGAGGATGCGAAAGGGAAATGCGTGGCGGGAAATGAGGCTCACGAAGGGAGGTATGTGCATGTCGGGGAAGAAATGTGGTTTGGTTACTGTCCTTACGGAGGTTGATGCGAAATACGTTGCTTTAACATTTTGACATTCATACCCGCACTTAGCCATTAATCAACGTGGGAATAAAGCCATTATTGGTCTTGCAAAGTAAGGGATTGACCTCAGTTGCTCAACACAGGAGAGGCAAGAGTGGCTGGGAGCAACATGCCCCAGCGTAGTGCATCTCGAGGATCAGCGGGATCTCCGTGATCAAGGCCGGCCAAGTTTATGTCAGTCATTCCGGGAAAAGTTTTCGCCCTGGCTCTCCGAAGTGAGTTTCGCGCGACCTCTGTTCTTGGGGCTCGGCCCTGGACGAGGCAGTGGGGAGTGTACATAGCTTAGATCCTTGAATTAAAAAGCAGTAACTAGAGTCATTATTAGTTTATTTGTATATTATCGTTGTTATTACCATCATTATCATTATTCACAATTCACATGCACAATGAAGTTGCAACAGTATATGATTATTTTGACAGTACATAGTGATTCCAGAAATTTATTTCATTGTTTGTATAATTGGTATCATTAATTATTTGATAGTTTATATTTTGTTTGTTAGAGTCATTAATTTTGGTTATTTGTGTATATCATTATTAGCAAATATTGCATTATCCTTTCCGAAAAAAACACTGGGGCCATTTTCCCCTGTGAGTCGGATGCGGCGCCGGGGTTGCACTCGAGAATAGAAGTCTCGATGCGCGCGGCTCGACCCGGCACACCTCGTCAGGGCCGAGAGCCGTGGCGGGGCGACAGCGTGAACTTCCGGCGACGAGACCGGAATGCTGTTGTGATGCGCTGCGAGCATGCTGTGCGAGGTTCGCCGCGTACTTGGCAGCATTACTTATCAGAATGCTGCTGTGTATGATTTACGATGCTCGTTTCGGCTGGAATGGGGCAGATCTCGATAATGGTGGAAACACAACACGCACAGTAGGTAATTTTACCCAAGGGAATGTGCTCGCGTTATTATAGAAGTTGTCGCATATTTTAAATTCTAGAAATCGTTCAAACACAGCCAAAGAAACACTTAACAGTATAAACACTATGTGCAACTACGATATGCTGTACATCAACTGTAAGCACTGCCGGTGATAATGGGACAGGAGAATGGCAGAGCATGGCCCTCGGTGCCACATTATACGGCAGTTCAGCCTCTTAGTATCACACTATCTTGCCTCGATAATGGCAATTAACCCTCCTACGAGCCTGTAGTTTATTTGAACTTCCTTTTCTTAGGAAGACCCGAATTTTGGTTTATAATTTCTGATATTTGTTTCTAATATCCAGGCTGAACATAAAGATGCAAGTTGAGCAAAACTCCATATTGTACTTGAGGAAATACAAGAAAACTGATCTGCGCTAACATAGAGACAGAAGGGCGGTGAGAAAGAGGAGGTGATAGGGTAGGGCAGGAGGATGAGGATGAGCAGGAAGAAAAAAGAGGGAGAGGAAGGAAAAGCGAAGGAAGCAGAGAGGAACATGAGAGAATGAATGGCTGAATGAATGGAAAGATTGAGGAAAGAGGGAGGAAGTATTAGAAGAGAGAGAGAGAAAGAAAGACAGACATGAATGGGGATAAGGGAGAGAGAAAGTCGAGAGAAAGAGACAGGGAAGGAGAGAAAAGGGGGGGAGACAAGAGGAAAAAAATTGCCTCAATACACACGGAATGTAAAGTGCTGGGGAACACAGGACACGCCCATTGGCTCACGCCCTGCCCTTTGCGATACGGGAGAGGATGCTTTGGAGACGAATATTACCTTTGGAGAATTCGCGTTAGTGATTTTTTCCGATCTGCAATAACTGCTGTGTGAATTTGAGGTTTCCGATGGCATTTGGACTTGTTTAGCTCCACAGACGCACGACCTCACCCTATGCTGTTGTACATCATCAGGGTCCCCTTTCCAGCCCAAAAGGAAGTATAGGCCTGGTTCTCCAGCGTCGTCGGTGAGCTGGTAGTGAAGGATTCGGGAGGGGCGCCGGAGACGAGGGAGGGAGAGGTGATCTGTATGCTGGAAGGGCGAGACCATCCTGACTTGAGGTTAGGGGAATATCTGACGGAGCCGTAAGGCTGGCGTCCTTGTCGGTTTACACGGGGTTTCCAACCTTCCGCGCCACTCTCTCTCGCCGCCTCACTCAAGGCCTGAAATAAAGAAGTGAAGGCATTGTCAGAGAACATCGGCACAAGCTTTACAACGGCCAGGACTGTACGCTGCGCATCCGTTTGAGTGGAACGACATCCAGCTGCGTTGAGCCTAACAAAGGAGGAGATAAATGTACACAAGCGGAACTGATAAGAGCCTCTCAAGGTGATTTTTTCAATCTCACTTTGGTCCTTTCTCTCTCGCATTGTCGGCGAAGAAAGCCCCTTGGCTGCAGTGATGAGTCGACTTGTACTGTCTTGGCTTATATGTATATGACACGGTTCTTTTATAACAACTTTACCTATTATTATCAGTTTATAGCAAGTTTATGACATGTACTGAAATGGAGACCGATTTTTGTGAGCTGAATCCAACGGAGCTCACAGAGTAGAGCATCGTCATTCCTCCAGTAAACCTTGTCGCAGGTTGACACTTCGGAAACTTTATCGAACATTTTCTTTCATTTTTTGAAATAGTAAACTTGTGTTTACCATTTACAGGGAAGAGGCCACTGGTCCTTTCTTTGTCCTTTTCACATCTTCATCAAACTGTTGTTCTGATTTCAAGAGAAATATATGAAAAGACCTTTCGAGTCGTACGATCCGAGCAGCCGCCGGCTGCTGACCAGGGGCCGCGGCGGAGGAGCTGCCTCCTTCCGGCCTGGACAAGCAGCGCCGCCCCGCTCTGCCTCGAATCTTGCTCGGCCTGATGCCTGATCCGCGGCGACTTCCCAAATCGTCTTAATTGCTTCCGGGACTCCCCTCCCCCATTCCCTTCTTTTGTTGATTGATCCTGCGGGAGTTGGGGGGGCGGGAGGCAGAGGAGGGGGGCAGGGCCGGAAAGGAGGAGAAGGAAGGTGAAGAAAAAGGAGGAAGGATACGAAAGGCAATGGAAAAGTTTTTGCCTCTATGGCCGTATTTTTCAGGTTTAGTTGCTCCATAGGACCGGGTCCTTTATCGTTCCTTTTCTCATCAATTTGCTTCATGGGCTCGGTTGGGCTGTCCGCTCGGCGAGCTCAGTGGCCGCGTCTTCCCCGTGAGAGAGAGAGCCAAGGGAAAATGAGAGACGGAAATATGTTTTTGAAATGGAAACTGCAATATGATAGATAATTAGATTATCATATATATATATATATATATATATATATATATATATATATATATATATATATATATATATATATATATTGTGTGTGTGTCTGTGTGTATGTGTGTGTGTCTGTGTGTATGTGTGTGCATGTGTGTGTGTGTATGTGTGTGTGTGTGTGTGTGTGTATGTGTGTGTGTGTGTGTGTGTGTGTGTGTGTGTGTGTGTGTGTAAGTATGCATGTATGTGTATGCATATATATATATATATATATATATATATATATATATATAATATATATATATATATATATAAACATACATATATACATATGTACATACATATATGTATTTATGTGTGTGTGTGTGTATATATTATATATATATATATATATATATATATATATATATATATATATATATATATATATATATATATCTGTGTGTGTGTATGTATGTATGTATGTATGTATGTATGTATGTATGTATTTATGTGCATTGTATGCATGTAAATATAAATAAATACTCCCCCCCCACACACACACATCTTTTCTCTTCTTTTCCTTTAATTATTTATATTACAAAAAAAATGGAAACACATCCAAGTGTAGAAATCTTTGCTTGGAAAAAGGCCTTTGACTAATTTCGTGAAATTTATTGTAGAGATGCCCCGCCCCGCAGCCCCAGGGAATGCTCTATAGCAGATAATTAACGCGGAGAAGTAATTGATAAAGTTCTCACAGGGACTTCTTGCTGTCTCTTTAGGGCTCTCTCCTCTACAAGATTTTTTGTTTGTCTTTTTTATTGATATGCGTTTTGCCTCATACTAAATGCAAATGCCAAAAGCGAGTTTGGCTTATGACGTGTTGTTTGGCCCGCTTATCTTATCGGCGGCCGCGTTTTCATTTTCGGAAAATGGAACGCGTTTTGTGTGTACATTTCATTAATTAAAGCGATTTTGGTTTTGATTAGCGAGTGGGAGAAGAAGGGGCGGAGGATAGGGAGGGGAGAAGACACTAGTGGGAAGGAGAGGGGGAAAGGAGAGAGCGAGAAAAAGAAGGAAACGCAATGGAGGAGAAGGGAGGGAAGAGGAGGAGGAAAATAATGATAATGATGATAATGGTAATAGGAGTAATAATGATAATAATAATAATAATAATTTTGATGATAATGATGATGATAAGGATGGTAATGATAATAATTATTATAATGATAATAAAGTTGATAGTGATGATGATAATAATGATAATAATAGATCATGATCATGATTATGATTATGATCATGATCATGATCATGATGATCAGAAGAAGAAGAAGAAAAGAAAGAAGTATTAGTAGGAAGAGGTGAGAAGAAGAACAAGAAGGGGGGGAAGAACAAGAGCAAGACAAAGGAGAAGGAGAATAAGCATAAAAAGGAGAATGAGAAGAAAAAGGAGAAGAAAGGGGAATAAGGAGAGGAAAGAAGCATGAGGAGGGGAAAGGGGGGGAAGGAAAGGAAGACGGTGTGAAGAAAAAGGAGGCGACAGGAAGACAAGACAGATAGCCAGGAAGAGAGGCCGAGGGAGAGAAAGAGCGAAAAAGCGAACTTCCAGGAATCCGAAATCCTCCCCCCCCCCCCCCCCCATGTTCCTCCCAGATGACGTTGAGGGGATTAACCTTTTTGAGTGTCCATTAAGTCTCGCCTCCGCTGGGCGCTCCTGAGTCCTCTCCTCCTCCTTTTTTGCCTCTTTATCACCCCGTGTCACCGACCTGGTGAAGGGAAAATAATGTAATAAATGTGGCTTGTTTTGTGTGTTTCCTCGCTTTCCAGCTTTCCGTTTTCTTTTCTTTTTCGCCTTTCCCCTGTCACTGTCTTTTTAAAGAATATAACCCTATAATAGTTCAAAATCGCTTACAAATGTGGACGCACTTTACTGAATGTGTCTGGTCAAGCATGCAATACACACATTGTTTACAGTTTGAGGAGTGCCACTGTTTTGAGTTGTGTTTCATTCACTTATTATATTTGTAACTACCCACTTAGCTGATCATTTGAGATCCTTTGTGTTTAGGTTCACTCCGCACGACTTACTCTGTGAGACTGAACTCCCATACACTCCTCAGACCTCTGCTTAATGGTTCCTAGAAACGCTCTAGATTACATTCATCTTACATACTACCAACTCTCTCTCTCTCTCTCTCTCTCTCTCTCTCTCTCTCTCTCTCTCTCTCTCTCTCTCTCTCTCTTCTTTATATATATATATATATATATATATATATATATATATATATATATATATCTTGTGTGTGTGTGTGTGTGGTGGTTGTGTGTGTGTGTGTGTGTGTGTGTGTGTGTGTGTGTGTGTGTGTGTGTGTGTGTGTGTGTGTGTGTGTGTGTGTGTGTGTGTGTGTGTGTGTGTTGTGTGTGTGTGTGTGTGTGTCGGTAAACTTTTGTCTAAATAAACTTGTCGAAGTATTCTTCACTTTTGGTCGGAGAATAACAGCCACCTGAAGTTCCACAGTCGTCTACATGGCATCCGCTTCCTTGCATTCTCTGTTAAGAATAGACAAACTTTCGATTCATCTTCATTCATGTTATGTATGGAACTATTTATATTTTATTTGTTCTTTTTAGCGGCAGGGAAAGTCTCAGTCATTTGCAATGCTGTCCCAACCGAGAGAGAGAGAGACAGACAGACAGACAGAGAGAGAGAGAGAGAGAGAGAGAGAGAGAGAGAGAGAGAGAGAGAGAGAGAGAGAGAGAAAGGAAGGGAAGGAGGGAGGGAGAGAAAAAGAAAGGAAAAGAAAGAAAGGTAAAGAGAAGCGAGGGAGAGAGAAAGAGACAAAATAGAGGGAGCGAGAGCGAGAGGGTGACAGCTTACGCGAGCGAGAGGTCGTTTGCATGATCTTTCAGAAGTTGATTAATTTAGAGACATTATTGATGTTAATTGTTGGCTCACTTCATGTTATATATGAAGCTTGGTAAAGTCATTACGATAATTGGAATAATATAATGAGTGTATAAATGACCATTGATCACGTGCAATAACGTTTCATGAATTCTGGCCCAATTACGTGATGCCTCATAACATTAAACGCAGCAGCAATTGGCGTGAACCTGATGCATTATTCCTCGTTCTACGTGTTCCGCTTCGCCGCTGACTTGCTGTACCCTTAAAGCTGCAGCGTAGTTGGACCCTGTTTACGCTGACCTTTAAAAGCCGCCTCGTTCCCACCGGACACAGCAGACTCCGTGCCTTGGTTGCGCTCCCTCCCGCCCGGCATATCATAGCCTGTCATCGCCATAGCACTAAAGCTGGCGCTCGCTCGCGACTTTATTGCCTCGCGATTACTTCATTGGCTTCCGGCTTCAGATGCCATCGTGCTGTTCGCTTGCGCCGGGCGGAAGCGAATGCGAGTCCTAGACCTTCTGACTTGTGTCTGAGGGCGGCGATTATGCCCCTTTGCGCTCTCAGGATTCTCCGAGCTTTTGGTAGAGGCGTCTTGATATTTTCAGTTAGGATAGCGGGAGTGACTCGCAGCCTCTCATTCTCATCACACGGAGGGAGGGCGGGCGGGCGGGCGGGCTCGGCGCGAGGATAGTGAGTGCCTCATTATCCGGCTAAAGAGCATGAACGTGCAGCCATTATGCACCTCCGCGCTCTACGTGTCCCTAAGGAATGATTATCGCGCACCCGCATCTCTACTCCATCCCGCTTACACTCGCTCGCCGCCTCCTTATCCTGCCTTATCTAGTGAGGCTTTGAAGGTCGTCCGTTGCGCTTAGTGTTGAGCACAGCTTAACAAACGCATCCTCCAGTCCGACCCTGCCTGTCTGCACTGTCTAAAGCAACACTTGCTATACCAGCTTTCCTCCCCTGCATGATTTGCATGTTACTGTGTCTTATTCATTAACATGCTGGTCTCTTGTATATCCTTGTCCTCCTCTTCTGTCGTCTCAATATCCTGCTTATGTTATTATTGTTGTTGTTGTTGTTGTTATATGTATATATATATATATATATATATATATATATATATATATATATATATAATAATTAATTAATTTGCAAAATAAAAATTATGTATATCAAGTTCTTATATCCGTTTCCAAAAGAGTAATAGTGTAAATAATAATCGGAACCGGCCTCCCTTAGAATGGGCTAGGGACAAGACCAGTGTCTTCAGGGACGTGTCAAGTTTCGCTAAAGAATGCAGCTTCCGTTTTCTCACGTGCCTTTGAGCCTTCGGTTTGTTTGGCCGTTCCTAGCACCGTCCCCCACCCTTTTCCCCGGCATCAGCATTAACCCCTCCAGTTTCCAAAGTAAACGCTCTCGGCTGCACAGCAGCAGCCTCTTTTTCATGTCATATCAGTGGCCTTCCCTTTCAGGGTTGCAATATGTGTTGGAATTTCGAAAAAATATTTCGTAAGAAGTAAGCTGTGTCCTTGTCTTTTTACTGTTTGCTTTGTTGATAGTGTGTTGGCCCTAAATGTGTAGTTAACCCGACGTTGGCGGGTAATAGCACTGTCTTCTGTCGTTTTCTTTTGTGAATTTTGTTTGCAGATGGATGGCTCCGCAAGTGCTCAGCCATCAAAGAGCAAATATGAAAGCCCTACGTATCTTCAGCTGATTTCGCCTGATTCCTTAGGGGTTAGGAAAAATATTTTCTGGTGCTATTGATTGCATTGTTGTTTTTATTGTTGCTGGTATTGTGATTATTATGATGCTATTAATAATACTAATAGTAGTAAAAAGAAAATCAAGGAAAAGGGTAAACAGGTGAGCTAGGTACGACTTTTAACTGAATTCTGGGTAATCAAGCACTTGCTATATTAATTTATTAATTGTCTATAGACAATTAATAAATAAAACTTTGGACATGACATTTTCTTCCGTCCCGACAGCTTGGGTTGATGTCAAGTATAGAGGGCCAGGCTGCCTATTTTATATGGATTTTTTTTTCTTAGGGATTAATGTTCATCCTTTCTCGTTCACGTTCGTGTCTGCATGTGTAAATGTGTCTGTGGATACAATTCCGTGCACATATATTGGAAAAAAACAACAACAACAGACGTTAAATGTGTACAGATAGACGTTCTCTTTCCTCAGACATAAGTTACGCAGTGTTTGCACATTTTAGTCAGTTTATGAAGCTGAAAACTCATAAAACGCAATTTGCGGCTGCTTTTACTAATAAATTAAACGCAGTCCAGTCGTGACGCAAATAGGCACAAACAAGCTCAGTAAACCTGGCGTGTTGAAAAACAAGGCGGTCAGTGGGCACAAATATGCGTTTTTTAGGCTTTTTCCCCCTATTCGTTTTCGTTCTCTTTCTCGTTTTTTGTGGCTCGCTGTCTGTGGGTATTTATTTTACTTTAGTTTTTTATTGATTTTATTTTTCTGTTGAATTTCCGAATGTTTCTCAACCGTATCAGGGAGTTAAAGAAATCCTTGGAGGTCTCAATAGATGTCACTGGTATAAAGATTATCCGTTTGTATGTGCGAGTGTTCTTTTATAGAGGAAAATAAGTTCTTTTGTATGGGCATTTGTTAAAAGGGTCTTCAACTGTTTTATATAAAAAGTAAGTTAAAATGAAAACAATAAAAACAAAATAGCAGGGTAACCACAGCGAGCCATCACACCCGACACCCCGGTGAAGGCCTCGTCGTCTCGCAGCTGGAGTCGAAGGCCGCTTCCCCGGGGCCTTATCTCCCTCCCCGCCCGCCTTCGCCCGGAATGAGGGGGTTACGCCGCCGGGACCCTTCTCCTGCGCTCCTCAGGCGTCGCTGCTCCTTCGGGCGTTCCGTGATGAGAGCCTGTGAGCTCTCTTCAGGGGGAGGCACGGGGTGTGTGTGTGTGGGGGGGGGGGGGTTATATATATATGTGTGTGTGTGTGTGTGTGTGTGTGTGTGTGTGTGTGTGTGTGTGTGTGTGTGTGTGTGTGTGTGTGTGTGTGTGTGTGTGTGTGTAAGCATTTTTGTCCCTTTTCTGCGGCAAGGGACCATTTTTCACGGGCGCCGAAGACTATTTCTCTGGACACTATCGACCCAATGCACACGCCCAGTAAACACGCTGTTGATGGTATGACTTCAGCCATTATTCTTGGCGTGTGTGATATCCCTCCCCTTATCCATGCACCCTCTTGCCCATTCCCCCCTCATCCCCCCCCCACCCGCCCCCTCTCTCTTCCCGCTCTCTCTTACCCTCCCTTCCCTCCCCCCACCCCGGATCCCTTTTACCCTTTTTCCTATCCTCTCTCTCCCCTGCCTTCCGTTTACTCTTCTTCTTCGCCTCCTCTCCCTCCCTCCCTTCCCCCTCCCCCTTTCCTTTTCTTCCCGCCCCCTCTTTCCTCCTCCCTTCCCCCTTCCTCCCTCCCTCTCTCCCTCCTCCCTCTCTCCCTCCCTCCCTCTCTCCCTCCCTCCCTCCCTCCCTCCCTCCCTCTTACTCTCTCTTACTCTTCCTCCTCACTTCCCTCTTCCCACCCTTCCCCTCCCGTCTTGCTCCCTCCCCATCCTCCTCTCCCTCCCTCATCCCTCTCTCCTATCCCCCACCTCCTCTTACCCCCCCTCCTTCCCTTCCCTCCTTCCCTCCCCATCCCTCTCTCCCTTCGCACTTCGTCTTACCCCTCCCCCTCCCCCCACCCTCCCCATCATCAAGGCAGTAACAAGGGTAGCAGTATCTCGGGAATTATGCGGATGGGCTAGGGGAGGAGAGGGGTATGGGTAGGGAGGAGGGGGTGCTAACACAAGCGATATTCTCCCCCATGATGATGAAGAAGCGATAATGACGCATTAGCGCTGATAGCTGTCGGGGGTAACAAAGATGGGGGGGGGGGGTGCAGAGAGGATGGATGTCGGGTCTTTGAGATTGGTCGGCGGAACGGATTTGCTTTCGCGTCGCGTGTCGTGCTTCTTGTAGTTCTTTTTTTTTTAGAATGGTTTGTTCTTGCTTTTCTTATATTCTTTTCTCGCTTCTTTTTCTTGGTTATGCTCTTGTCTTTTTTTCGTTCTTTCTTCTCGCCGTCGCCTTCTTCCATTCTTCTCCCATTTCCTCCTTTCTGTCCTTGTTTTTGATAATGTCGGTCCTCCTTTCTGTCCTTGTTTTTGATAATTTGTTTTCTCCTAACTGCTCTGTTTATGTGTCCAATTTTATGGCTCTCGTAATTTTCCAGTTTTACATTTCTTGTTTTTTCCAGATGTCTTTTAATACACGTATCCTCTCCCAAATCCTTCTGCGCATCACTTACGATTTCGTCCCCTTACCTCCCTGCAGAGCATTCGCTATCACGATATCCTTTTAAGCCCTCCCTCCTTCCCTCCTCCCACCCTCCCTCCTTCCTTCTTTCCTTCCTTCCTTCCTTGCCTACCTTCTCCTTTGAATTCGGTCGACTTGGCAGTCTTTGGCACCTCCAGGGCAAGACAGCGCGTTTAGAGGCTTCACCATTAGAGTGCTTTTGCCAAGGGGGGAGCACGAGGGGCCCCGAATCAGGACCGGGCACGGGGAATTGCCGGGTAGAAATTAGGCAAAAAGGCGACCATTTTTATCTGGCGAGGAAGGGTCGGGAGGCGATCTTGACTAGATTACAGGTACTAAACGAGAGGACTGTAATATCACATGCTTCGAGGCATCGGGTATAACAGGGTCATGGAGAAAGAGTATGATTTTTGCATGGTATCCGATATTGGTGTACGTCACGTAAAACTACAAAAGTTGTAGTGGTTGAAACAGCCGAGTATGCAGTATTTATTCCGGAAATGACAATATTCACGGCTTAGCGATTCGGACGTACTTGCGCTGGGTATGAGTACAGGAAATGGCGATGCATAGAGGTACCCTGAATAGGCCGAGATCCAGTCGAGGCGCCGGCGTGCAGCGCAAATGGAGCCCAGGCAGAGGCAGTGATTTCCCGCGATCGTGATACGTCTTTCGAATTCTAGCCATGCGCGGCTTCAAGAAGGGAATCGTGCTGTGAATATATAATGAACTTATTTTATATTTGAGAAACGTCAAAAGGAAAAGGAGGACTGAATGGTTCGGAAGGCGGGCGAGGAGGGCAGCCTCGTTGTTTGTCCCAGTGCCAGCGCCGAGGCCCGGGAATTCCCCGGGCCACCGTCGCCTCGGGGCTCTTCGTCTCGCGCTGATGGCGTCATTTGTCCCGCCTTTGTTGCTTGGGCGGGGCAGGGGGGCGGGGGTGATGGGCCCTCTGATGGATGCGAATCTGATCGGCTACTTTTGTTTCGCTTCGCTGACGGAATGGACAGTGCGACCCCCGGTTTCGTCTGGTTCTTCCGAGATTGAGAGGCAGTCAAACTAATTCGACTTGGTGTCTTGCTTTGATGTTTTCTCCCTTTTTCGCGGATCACGTGAAATTCTGTAGCCGTGTGCTTTTTGAAGTAAGAAAATTCCGCTTGAAAACATTTCTTAAAATAGAATTAGTTTTTCATCGGTGAGACGAGAAGCTGGTAGAATATTCTTGAAGATACCTTCCCATTCTAGAGTGTGCTCAATGGCTACGCCCCTTCCACTCTCCTCCCCATCCCTGAGCAATCATACCTCCCCATCCTTGAATAATCTGAGAGGAGATACTTCCTTCTTCATGCCTCTTCCTCTCTCCCTTCCTCCCTCTCTTCCTCCCTCTCTTCTTCTCTGTCTTCCTCTCTCCCTCCCTCCCTCCCTGCCCGCCAGAGGCCCCAGACCCGCCGCTGGACGTCAGTGCCTCTTCACCGGGACGAGGCGATTGGATGATAGAGAACAGATTAATAGCTCTACCTGTAATTGGGTTAGGTGTTGTCATACCACTTTTCACGAGTTCACTCATTAAAGATGCATGGGTTTTCATTTTTGTCCTTTGTTTTGTTTTTTTCAATAGAGCCGGGTTGAAAACACGTCGGGGAAATTTACACAGATTTGAATTTGAAACGTGTTTGTATGTGGTTTGTCTGAGTGAGGGAGGCAGAGCTGGAGAGGGAAGCACAAGGGAAAAAATAGAGAAATAAAGAGGTAAAGGGACGAAAAAAGGACAAAAAGAGGAGAGAGAGGAGAGTGAGAATAAAAAAAGGGAGGAAGGGAGGGAATGAGTGCGAGCGAACTTGTGTGCAAATGAATAGTTACATTCACTCGCACGGGAAACTTCATTGATTATTGGAGCGAATCAACACTAAGAAAAAAGAGAAACGACACAGAGGCGGCGGGACTTTTTGGATGGGTGGGGGCACCAAAAGAGGGAGGGTAGGGGGGGAATCAACGGTGTGATACATCAAGACACGAGGTTGTTTGCAGAGAAAAATGCAGATGATATTGAGGATCTCGAGGCCAAGAAAGAGTTTCCTGGAGGGGAGGCGGAGGAAGATGTTTACAATAGAAGGCCGCGGCGTCTCTAGGGCGCTGTATTTTGGAAACCCTTTTCGAATGCATGGCGGTGGAGGGGAAAGGGAAGGCGTGATATAGAGCGGGGATGTTTATGAAAACACCTCATCGCCCGACTTCATTAAAGTTTTTTCGTCTTTCATCTCACAACAGGGGAGACAAGGCGGTTGATAAGCAAAATAAGTGGAAGTGGGGGAAAAGTGGGCATATCTTTGGTAGTCGAGAATAAGTAAGTATGGCGCAAGTAAGGGACCACAAGTGGAGGTAGCCCTCGTAGTGGAGAATAAGTGGGAGGTCTTGTCAGGAAAAGTGGAAGCGGCCCTGCTAGAATAAGTGGGACGGTGGGAAGCGGCGCTGTTGGGGAGAGGGCAGCCGTCGTGCAGGTGGGAGCCGCCGGAGAGAGAGGAGAGCAAGACTTGAGCAGCATAAAGGTCAACGTAGCGCGTCGAGGGCGAGGCGCAGGGATGAGCTGCAGCTGGCGGGATGGCGTCCGATCCCACTGGAATGCTGGAGAGCCGTTCCCCTTGCCACCTGCCGTTCTCTCGCTCTCGCTCTTTCCCTTTTGTTCCCGCGTGCCCAACGTCGCAGCTTTTTCGCGCTCTCTGTCCTCCTGTTTTATTTATTTTTGTCGTTTCTTTTTCATAACTCATGTTGCATTTGTTTACTTTTTGTCCCTCACTTTTGTTCTTTCCTATTTTTCTCTGCTTCTCACTTACTACATTTCACGTTTCTTTTTTTTCTTCTTCTTTTTTCTTTTATCAGTCTTCCTGGTGTGCCTCTTGTTACCCGCATCCTCTGGCTTTGTTTTGCTCACTCTTTCCCTCTATCTTTTGGTTCTATCTTTCTGCTTTCCGTTTGATGTCGTTTTACTGTCTTTTGGTTTTCTTTCCCTTTTTGTGTTTTTATTTTACATCTATGTATTTCATTGTCTTTATTTTTGCATGGCTTTGTTCGATATGTCTATTTTTTATTTGTTATTTTTCTCTGTCTTCCTTTTGTTTTCGCATTGACTCTTTTTCTGAATATCTTTTATCTTTCTCTCAGATCCCTCCCTCTCTCCTTTTCCTTCTCTCCCTCCTCCCCTCATCTCCTCCCTTCTCCTCTCTCCTCATCCCCTCACCACCTCCCCGTCCCACCTCATCTTCCCCTCTCTTGCTCGCCTTTCAGTATTGCTTCTGAATATAAAATATTCCTCACAAACGAAGTGAGTCTTCTGTGTAGTGTATGGATAATAATAAGTATACTGAACCCACACAGAGGTACCAAGTGAGGTTCCCGTTGGTCTTCAGTACCGCATGGCTAGACAGCACTTCATCAGGACTCATTATTTTTTTCCCGGTGGTTGAAAGCGAGTGAAGTCGGACCCTGCGTGAGTTTATCCGGTTTCCAATTGCCGCATGTGACGTCAGAATAATTGTGTGAAAGGTCATATGAAGTGAACCCAATATATATGTATTGTCTTGATGCCAGGCGAGTTTCTGAGTATGTAATGGTTGTAGTATTACGCATGATAATTACCAAAAGAAATATACATGTTATTTTATTTGCTTTTGTTTTATTTTGTTATTTAACTCTCCTCCTGCTTGTGATGCCCTCTTTCGTGGTGAGTGGTTAAGCAAGTTCTATATCTTCGTTATTTCGTGAGAACGCTTTAGAACAAAATGAAATATGCGTAGATGTGTGAGAGGACTGGCTGTTTTGTTGTTCTGCTAGTTTGTTGAGGTTTTCATTGATATTGTCGCCTGCGTGGAATAGGATGATATGTGCTTGTTATATTATCATTATGGGTAATGAATTCAGGTGTTTTGGTTCAAGTATTTTATCGTGCTTTTAGTAAGGCCATTCCAGGGTACTTTGTATAAAGGATGAATTGCCCATTGATCTGTATTGACATCGAGAGGCCAATGGCCTGTCTTGCATAGGTTGCGAACTTCAGCAAGTGACGTTAAATGTGTGCTTCTAACATTCATCCATATTGATAGCGTATATCATTAGCATACTAAAATGGCGAACATACTCGTTAACTGTTTACCCTTTACCCCCAATTTGGTTTTTGGAAATTTTTTAATGAGGGGGGGCGAAAAGGGGGGGAAAAGTAATCCGGGCATGGCGAAAAATGCGATTATCCCTTTTTCCCCCTTAGTGTTGGGGGAAAATTTCGCTCTGTTCGAAGCGTTTAATTTTATTCATTTTCGCAAGGAAAAACGTTTTGATATCAGTCGCTAACGCCCGCGCCCAATATTCTAAACTATGAACGGCGGAAAGAGAGCGAGAAAACAGGGAAAAAACAGACAGAAAGACAGACGACAGAAAAGACAGGGCAGACAAAACAGAAGACAGACAGACAGAAAGAGGGGGGGGGGGGGACCAACAAAACCCCTTTTTTAAAAAGGCCCCGAGGGATTAAGAGAAAGAAAAAAGGCAAAAAGGGAAAAAATAATCCCCCGAAAGAGCCAGGGGAATAACGGCAGAAAAAGGGATCTGATGAGTGGATTTTTTCACACACAAAGCGTCTGTTGTGTTCATGTTTTTTTCCCCTGTTTTGGTTTCTTTCGGGAAAAAGAAAGAAGATGTAGGAAAAGAGGAAGGGTAGAAAAGGGTTAGGGTTTTGGGGTCATGGGGGGGGGGGGAGTAGGGGGGGTTTTCCCCTTTCCTGACCGCCGTGGGTTTTGCCCCTAATTTTTCTGCTGGGTCTTTTGCAGTCCCCTTTCTTTTCCCACCTTTTCCCCCGGGCACTCGCGGGAAAGCTTAACCATAAATCTCCGTGAATGGCGCGTGGCTGGCGGCCCTCCCTCTTTTCCCCTTTTTGTGCCTTAGGAAACGGCATTCTTTGTGTGTGTGTGTGTGTGTGTGTGTTTGTGTGGGGGGTGTGTTTTGTGTGTGTGGGTGTGTGTGGGGTGTGTGTGTGTGTGTGTGTGTTTTTGGGGGTGGTTTTGTTTGGTTTTTTGTTGTGTGTTGGTGTGGTGTGTGGGGTGTGGGTTTTGTGTGTGTGTTTGTGTGTGTGTGGGTTTTGTGTATGTTACAAATATATAAAAACATAAACACATAAGGGAAGAAAAAGGGGGGGGGAGGGGGGGGAAGGGGGGAGGGGGAGAGAGAGAGAGAGGGGAGGGATAGGAGAGAGATTGGGGAGAGAGAGAAAACCAGAGAGGGGAAGGGGAGAGGGGGGAGAGGGAGGAGGGGGGGGAGAGGAGGGAGAAAGGGGAAAAGAGGAAGGGTGAGGGGGGTAGGGAGAGAAGGGGAAAGGGGGAGAGAAGGGAGAAAAAAGAAGAGGAAGGGAAAAGAGAGAAAAAAAGAGAGAGAGATGGGGAGGCAAAGAAGGGGGAGGGAGAGAGAGGGGAGAGGAGAAGGGAGGGGAGAGAGGGGAGGGGAAGAAGGGAAGGGGGAGGGGGAGAGAAAAGGGAGAGAGGGGGAGAAAAGGGGGCGAAAGAAGGACGGAGGGAGAGAGAGAGGAGAAGAGAGAAAAAGAAGAGAGAGAAGAGGGGGAAAAGGGGAGAGGGGGGAAGAGAGGGAAAGAAAAAGAGAAAGGAAGGAAAAAGGGAAGGAGAAAAGGGAAAAGGGGAGAAGGAGAGAGGGGAGAGAATGGGGGAGGGGGAGCGGGGGGGGAGGGGAGAGGGGGGGGGAGAGAGGGAGATGAGAGGAGAGAGGGAGAAAAAAAGAGAAAGGAAAAAAAAAAGAGAGAGAGAAAGAGAGAGAGAGAGAGGGGAAAAAGGGGAAAAGGGGAGGAAGGAAAGGGGGGGGGGAGAGAGAGGGAAAAGAGAGGGAAGGAGAGAGAGAGAAAAAGGGAGAGGGAGAGGGAGGAGAGGAGAAAAAGAGAGGAGAGAAGAGAGTTGGGGGAAGGGGAGAGAGAGGGGAGGGGGAAAAAAAGAGAAAGGGGAAAAGAGAAGAAAGAGAGAGAGGGGAGGGGGGGGAGGAGAGGAAGGGGAAAAGAGGAGAGGAGAGGCGAGGGGGAGGGGTGGGGAGAGAGGGGAGGGAATTTTTTTTTTTTTAGGAGAGGGGGAAAAGATTTAGGGGGGGGGGGGGGGAGGAAGGGAAGAGGGGAGAAAAGGGGAAAAAGGGGGGAAAAAAGGAGAGGAGGGAAGGGGAGAGAGAGAGGGGAAAGGGGGAGAGGGGGAAAAAGGGGGGGGGGGAAGGAAAAGGGGAAAAGGGGAGGAAGAGGAGAGAGGAGAAAAGGGAGAAAAGGAAAAAGAAAGAAGAGAAAAGGAGAAGAGAAAAAAAGAGGAGGGAGGGGAGAGGGGGAGAGGGGGAGAGAGGAAGAGGCGAAGGAAGAGGAGGGGGAAAAGGAGAGAGGAGGGGAGAGGGGCGGAAGAGAAGGGGGGAGAGAGAGAAGGAGAGGGAAAAAGGAGATGGGGGAGAAGATGGGAAGGGGGGAGAGAAAGGGGAGGAGAAGGGGGGAGAGGGGAGAGGGGAGGGGGGGGGAGGATGGAGGGGGAGAGAAGAAAAGAGAGGGAGATTTGAGAGGGAGGGGAGAGAAAGAGAGAGAGAACAAGAAGAGAAGGGGAAGAGAGAGGGGGAGAGAGAGGGCGGGGGAAAAGAGAAGGGGAGAGTGGGGGGGGAGAGAGAGAGGGGGGGGAGGAAAGGGGAGAGAGGGAGAGAGAGAGACGGGAGAGGAGAGAGGAGAGAGAGAGAAGAGGAGAGGGAGAGGGGAGGGGAGGAAAGGAAGGGGGGGAGGGGAGGGGGTTTGGGGGGGGGGGAGGGGGGGGGGGGTGGGCGGGGGGGGAGGAGAGGGGCCCGGGGGGGGGTGGGGGGGAAGAAGGGGGAAGGGGGGGGGGGGGGGGGGGGGGGAGGGAAGAAAGGGGAGGGGGGGAAGGGGGGGGGAAGGGGGGGGGGGGGGGGAGGGGGGGGAAGGTGGAAAAAAATAAAAAAGGAAAAGGGATGAGGGGGAAAAGGAGAGAGAGAGGGGAAAAGGGAGAAGAAAAGAAGGGGGGGAGAGATGGGGAGAGAAGAGGAAGAGAAGAGAAGAGAAAGAGAGAGGGGGGGAGGGGGAAGAGAAAGAGAAGGGGGAAAGGGGGGAAGAAAGAGGGAAAGAGGGGGGGGGGAAGGGAAAAAAGAGAAGGGGGAAGGGGGAAGAGAGGGGAGAGAGAGGGAGAGACGAGAGAGAGGGAAGAGAGAGGAGAGAGAGGAGAGAGGAGGGAGGGGAGAGGGGGAGAGAGGAGAGAGGGGAAAAGGGGGAGAAGAAGGAAGGGGGGAGAGAGAGGAGAGGAAGGGGGGAGAGGAGAGAGAGGAGAGAAAGGGAAAACTTGAGAGAGAGAGAGGAGAGAGAGAAGAGAGGGGGAAGGGGGGGAGGGGAAAAGAAAAAGGGGGAAAAGAGAGAGAAAAAGAAGGGAGAGAGAGGAGGAAGGGAAGGGGGGAGTTTGGGGGGAAGAAGGGGGGGGAGAAGAGAAGAAGGGGGAGAGAGGAGAAGGGGGGGAAGAGAGAGGGAGGGGGAAGAGAGAGGGAAAAAGGGAGAGAGAGAGGAAAAAGGGAGAGGGAGGGGATGGGGGGGGGGGGGGGGGGGGGGGGTGGGGGGGGGGGGGCGGGGAGGGGAGGGGGGGGGGTGGGGGGGGGGGGGGCCGGGGAAAAGGCGGGGGGAAGGGGGGTTTTTTTGGGGGGGGGGGGGGGGGGGAAGGGGGGGGGGGGCGGGGGGGGGGGGACAAAAAAAAAAAAAAAAGGGAGAGCGAGAGAGGGGGAGGAAAGAGAGAGGGAGAGGGGAGGGGAGGGGGAGGAGGAGGAAAGGCGGGCGGGGAGAGAGAGAGGGAGAGAGAGAGAGAGGAGGAGGGAGGGGAAAAAGAGAGAGGGAGAAGGGGAGGGGAGAGGAGGAGGAAAAAGAGAGAGAGGAGAAAAGGAAAAGGGGGGAGAGAGGAAGAGGAGAGAGGGGGAGAGGGGGGAGAAAATGAGAGAAGGAAGAGAGAGAGAAGAGAGGAGAAAAAGGGAGAGAGAGAAGGGGAGGGGAGGGAAAAAAGGGGGGAAAAGAGAGAGAAGGGAGCAGAAGCGGGGGGAGAGAAAAAAGGGGAGAGAGAGAAAAGGGGGGGGGGAAAAAAGGGGGGAACGAGAGAGAGAGGGGAGGAGGAGAGAGAGAGGGAGAGAAGAAGGGAGAGAGAGAGGGGAAAAAGGGGAGAAAAGAGGGGGAGAAAGGAGAGAGAGAGGGGAAAAAAGGGAGAGGAAAAGAGAGAAGAGGGAGAGAAGAGAGAGGAGAGGGGAGGGAGAGAGAGAAGAAGAGAGAGAGAGAGAGAAAAAGAAAGAGGAGAAGAAAGGGGAGAGAGGGGAGAGAAGAAGGGAGGAAAAGGGGAGAAGGGAAAAGGGGGGGGAAAGAGAGGAAAAGGGGAAAAAGAAGGGGGGAGAAGGGGAAAAAGAGAGAAAAGGGGGAAAGGGGGAGAACGGGGATTGAGAAAAAGAAAAAAGAAAAAAGAAAGAAAAAGGAAAAGGAAAAAAACAAAAGAGAAGAAAAGAGGGGGGGAGAGAGGGGAGAAGAGAGGAAGGAAAAGAGGAAGGAAACGGGGGGGAGAGAGAGGAAAAAAGAGAGGGGGAGAAGCGGAAAAGGGGGGGGGCAAAAGAGAGATGAGAGAAAGAATTTGAGAGAGGGAGAAAGATTAAAAGAAGGGGGGAGAGGGAGGGAGGGAGGGAGGGAGGAAACGAGAGGGGGGGGAGAGAAGGAGGAAAAAAAAGAGGGAAAGGGGGGGAGGGGGAAAAGGGGGGGAAGAGGGGAAGGGGGGAGAGGGCCCCGGGGGAGGGAGGGGGGGAGGGGGATTGGGGGGATTCCGGGGCCCAGAGAGGGGGGGGACGGGGGGAGGAGGGGGAGAGAGGGGAGAGAGAGGGGGGGGGAGGAGGAGGGGAGGAGAGAGAGGAGGGGAGAGATGGGGAGGGGAGGGGGAGGGAGGGGAAAAAAGGGAGGGGAGAGGGAAAAGAAGAGGGGAGAAGGGGAGGAGGGGAGAAGGAGAGAGGAAAAGAGAGAAGACAGAGAGGGGGAGCCGAGGAATGAGGGGAGAGAGAAAGAGAGGAGGGAGGGGAGGGAGAGAAGAGGGAGAGAGGGGGGAGGGAGGGGAAAAGGGGGGAGGAGGAAAAAAGAAGGAGAAAGGGGGGGGGAGGGGGAGGAGGGAGAGGTTTAATCTTGAGGAGAGGAAGGGGAGAGAGAGAAGGGCCCCCCCGAGGGAAAGAGAGGGGGGAGGGGGGGGGGAGGAAAAAAAAAGAGGGAGGGAGGAGAGGGCCCAGGGAGAGGGGGATGGAGGGGAGAGAGGGGGAGAGGGAGAAGGACGAGAGGAGAAGGGGAGACCGGGGAAAAGAGAGAAGGAGGAAAAAAAGAGAGGGGGAAAGAAAAAGGAGAGAAGGGAGGGGAAAACGGGGGGGAAGAGAGAGGGGGAGGGGAGGGGAAAAAGAAAAGAGAGAAGGGGGAAAAGGGGGTTTTAAAAAGAGAGAGGGGGGAAAAGAGAGAGAGAGAGGGGGGGAAAATTAAAAGGGGGAAGGGGGGGAAAAGGAAAAGGGAAAACCCCCCCCCCCCTTTTTCGGGGGGGGGGGGGGGGGGGTTGGGGGAAATTTTGGGGGGGGGGGTGCAAAAAAAAAAAAACCGGGGGGGCGGGGGGGGGTCTTGGGCTAAAAAAAAAAAAAAAAAAAAAAAAAAAAACAAAATTAAAAAAAAAAAAAAAAAAAAAAAAAAAAAAAAAATCCAAAAATTTAAAAAGGAAATGGGGGGGGGAAAATTTTCCCCAAAAAAAAAAAAAAAAAAAAATTTTTTAAATTATTTTTTTTTAAATTTTTTTCTCTTTTCTCTCTCTTCTCTCCCCTTTTCCCCTCTCTCTTCTTGGGGGGTCTCTCGACTCTTCCTTTTCCTTTTTTTTTTCTCTCTCCCCTTTTCTCTCCTCTCTCTCTCTCTTTTTTCTCTCCCCTCTCTCTCTCTCTCTCTCTCTCTCTCTTCTCCTCTCTCTCTTTTCTCTCCTCTTCTCTCTCTCTCTATATCTCTTCCTCTCTTTCTCTCTTCTACCCCCTCTCTTTTTTCTTTTCCTCCCCTCCTCTCTCTCTCCTTTTCTCTCTCTTCTCTCTCTCCTCTTCCTCCTCCTCTTTTACCCCCTCCCTCCCCCCCTCTCTTTTTAGCCTTTTTGTCCGTTTTAAATTTCTTGGGCTGTTTTGTACTTGTTCCCCCTCAGTCTAGAAATGTTTTTTATTTTTTGTTGTTTGTGGTTTTGGGGTTTTAAAACATGGGAAATTATGTGTGGCTGAAGAATTGCGAAAGTAAAGTTGCCACACCCAGCAGCGTCGTTTCCAGCCATAAATATATGCAGCAGGTCCATAATGTATGCTGGTACCGTAATGTGCCTAACACAAATTTTCTATAATGCCCTTTTATTCCCCAACCTACATTAGGGATATTTTCCCCGTCTGCTAAAAGCATTTCCCGGGTTAATTTATGCTGTGCTGCTGAGCTCAATTATTTTTTCTTGTCCGTAGTTTTTACTATATTGTGCCCGCTCTTTACACAATACACTGCAGCAACTTTATCTAGTGTTATTATTAGAAACATGAGATGCCCGGTTTTGACCCCCAGGGAAGGGAAAGAGGTGGTTTTTGGTGGCAAAAGACTACTGTCAGTATGGGTTTTAAAGTGGCCCCCAAAGAAAAGGCCCCTTTGGGGCGCAGGTAGGGAAAGGGGGCTTGCAATTTTTTTTAGCGTGGCTGAAATTTGCTGACCCAGACGCTTTTTAGAAAGTAAATGCCCCCATCGCCGGGGAGAATCTTTCCCTTTTGCCTCCGTTATTAAATTGGAGGCTTGATTTAGTTTAATTTTAAATTAAACTTGACAAAAAACAAGGGGTTTGTAGCCACCCCTGATAAAGGTCAGAGTTGACCAAGTGTGTTTTGGGTAAGTTTAAAAGTACTTTAAAAAACATATTAAGGGTTTTAGATTTAAGGGGTTAAAGATACCTAAATAAATTTTAATGAGAAGAGAAACAATTTTCTAAGTTTTTAAGGGCAGAAAGGGAAACCCAAATATCGCCGGCGTGCCCGCTTTTGTTTTGGTTTTACCGTTGCTTGCTCGCGAATTATTTATATTTAGCAGAATCAGACGCTAAGGTCAGGGCCGCGAGGAGGGCAGTTGCAGAGGGTGTCGCTTCAATAATTTAAGCATTATAGATTTTCAGCGTAGAAGGTCATAGGTCAGAAGCTGCGAGATGTTAATGAAGGGCTTGCTGGTTCTGGGTTTTGTTGCGAGAGGGGAAATTTGCCTGGATCTTATTTTTTTTAAAATAAATTTGGATTTCCCCATGTCAGAGGTTTAAAAAAGAAAAACCGAAAAAAAAGAGATGAGTATCAACATATTCACCGAGTACTCTGCACATAGATGTACTTCGGTATATCTTGTGCGTAACTGAATTAATTGCGTGCATGTATAAGTGCATGTTTTTTTTCTCTCCCATGATTAAAACATTATTCACACTTCAGTTTCATGCTTGTCTTTGTGGGAATTAAGGGGCAGAAAATAGGCCCCGTTTTTTTTTCTCCCCAGGTAGTGCAGAGCGGGTACACGGGGGGGTTTAGGGACAAGGGGGAGGTCATTCTGCCATTTATTACCTTTGTATTGATTCCCGGAGACTGACAGTGCCATACAAGAACTGGAGTTAATTCTGCCGCCCATGAACGTAAAAGGCCACATTGCCCCACGCAATGTTCAAACAAGGTTCAAGGTTCAGGTAAGGGGAGGGCGGCGGCGTTTACCTTTGATTCGGCCCAACTTTGGGGGACTGTAAATTAGCAAAGTCGGCAGGGGACACAGCAAAAAAAAAATCCCCTCTTTTCTTCTCTTCCCCTCTTTTCTCTTATCCTTTTCTCTCTCGCTCCTCTTCTCTCCTTTTTTCTCTCCCCCCCTCACCCCCACCCCTTTATCCCCTTCTCCCCTTCTTTTCTCTTTTCCTTTTCTTTTCTCCTTCTTTCCCTCTCTTCTCTTTTCCTTTTCTTTTCTCTTTGTTTCCTTCTCTTCTCTTTTCTTTTGGGCCCTGCCTTCCCGCGCCCTTCCTTTTCCCTTTTGTCCCCTCCCGGGCTCCTCTCCCAGTTTTCCCAAATCCTTTCACACCAGCCCCGGGCCCCTAGAGGAATTGGTTTTTGTTATGCTTTTAATTTAAACTGGAAGGAGGCCCTTTTTAAAAAGTATTTTTAACGACAACTTGGGTGTCTGCATTCTTCTTCTTCTTCTATTTCTTCCTCTTCTTCCTCTTCTTCTTTCGTCCGAAACCGGACAAAAGCAAACTTACTCCGGTTATGCGATATCTTGAACTGGGATCAGTAAGCCCAACATTTTTTTACTAACCTTGAATTGACTTCCAGAGGATTTTTCTCAAAATAATCTTTAGTGGCTTGAAATCTCCGGGCTCTCGGTCACGCCTTGCCCCCAAAATTTTTCAAAAGGTTTTAAAAAATAATTTTTGCGCTTAGAGTATAAAGGCCCTTTTAAAGGTTTCTATTTGGTAAACTTTGCATGGTTGAATTATCGTGATCACTGTTTGGCCATTGGTCAGCTGATGGTAAGTTGGTTAATTGGCCAAGGAGCTGAATGTGTGGGTGAGGTGGCGCCAAGTGCTCTTTAGATTGATTTCTCAGCTAATGATTTGGGTGATTGGTAAATTGTTAAACCGGCGATTAAGGGGCCCGTTAAAAAATAATCACCGGTGTTGTTTTGATCCTAAAGTGTTTAATGGGGGGCCGACGTTGTAATTCACAGCTTACGTTATATTGTTTTGAAAAGGGTGAATGGTTTTGTCCCCGTTGGTTTATACTTAATTTCAATGTTTTTCAGGATTATTTGAAAAAATTTCCCGCTAAAAATGATTATGTCCCCCGTTTGTAAATGCTGAGTCTACCTGTTTTGATGGAACAAAGAAAAAGGCAGGGGACAAGGAGGAGGCGGGCAGGCAGTACATGGGAAGCCTGCATGAGAGGGAGCGGGCGGAAATGGTGGTACTTGTCCTAGGCAGTGTTTGTATGTTTGTGGTATCGATCGGGTGGGCAGCTACGTACCGCATTGAGGAAACCGCTGCCTCTCAAGCCTCACATTCTTACTATCACTGGAGGAGGAGGAGGAGGAGGAGGAGGAGGAGGAGGAGGAGGAGGAGGAGGAGGAGGAGGAGGAGGAGGAGGAGGAGGAGGAGGAGGAGGTGGAGGAGGAGGAGGAGGAGGAGGTGGTGGTGGTGGTGGTTTTAGGAGGAGGAGGAGGAGGAGGAGACGGAGAAGGAGAAGGAGGAGGTTTTAGGAGGAGGGGGGGAGGGGGGA
>NC_051387.1:35467910-35470410 GCF_015228065.2 Penaeus monodon
TCCGGCTTGATAAAGGACGCATTAAGGGTCGTGAAATGACGGATTACATAACGTGACAGAGGCTGTGGCGAAGCTGGGGACGTAAATATGACAAAGAACGTGGCATGACACACCGTAGTTTAGACTATAACGTGCTAAAGGACGTGGCAGTAGAACTAGTTCGAAATAGCACGTGGCGTGACAGAAAAAATGGCATGTCACATGGCAGAGACTCCGCAACGCCTCCTCCCTCTCTGCTTTGCCTTACATTCTGTGTCGCCGGCGCGGGAACTCTTTGATGATAATGGACACGTTCCCTTTCAGTCCTGCAAAGAAGCGGGTGAAAAAGCGATCTTAGTGTTTTGCCGACCCTGTATCAGATGCGTTTTTTTGTTAATTTTTATTTAGTTGAAATTTAGTAATGTAAAAAGGGCTGAGTCCTTGGAAGTTTTCTTCAGATCCTGTATCTCTTAACTTTGAATGTCCCTTATACCTCTAATAGAAAGAACCTTTGAAATCAAGATAACCGGTAAGATACGCGTACAAGGAAACAGACCACAAAATACTCAAGTTCCCCACCCCCTTCCCACTTGCAATCGATGAGGACGCAGAGAAGTTTCATCGGAGCTTCGGGGCTCAACGCGGGCTCGTGAGGTGCTGTGTTCGGGAGGCGAGGGCTTCGTCTGCTCTGGGAGTTGATTCTCGCTTCCCACGTCGAGCGTCGGGAGCTTCCGCCTCGATCGCCGACCTGGCTGGCAGGGCGGCTGATAGGGAGGGGGAGTCCGTGTTTTTGTATCGCAGTGATTGAGGGAGTTTTTTCTGTACCTTTCAAAATGTTTATTTGTGTTTTGTTAGATCAACATTCGTCGACGTTGGAGGAAGAAGACAAGGAAATTGTCGAACAATTTAGTATTGTCATTAGTTGCAGCTTCGCCCCCCACTCCTTCCTGGCGCCCCCCTGCTGGCAAATAAGCACTCAGAATGGCTGGTTGCCCCGACTTAATCCTGGTTCAAGGAGAGTTGAGTGGCTTGAACTTGAGGAAGGTGTCATTGAGCGTTGATGAAAGAGCTCCCGCTGCCTGAGACATGAGCGTGAGCGTGCGGAGGAATACAATTACTTTTGGCGATATATATTGCACAGCGGCCATTAGCGACTAGCTGTGGGGATCGGGAGGGACAGGGGGAAGGGACAGGAGAAGGCGCCTCCTCATACTAGTTGCACAAGTTGCACTTTTTGAAAATATGTGTTTTGGGAGATTTGGGGGTGTGGGGCAAGTGCCCCGTGTGGGCGCCGGAAGGAACGATATTTGTACGTCAGTATACGCCAGTGTTCATGGTATTTATAATGAACTAGACGGCAAAAGTGTATCTGTTCGCAGAAAGGCTTGTGCGTGTAGTCCAGTTAGTTGATCAGTGATACATCACATAGATAAAGGTATAAACCATGAAAAACAATTTCCGATTTATTTAGGCGTTCTCGCAAATGATCTGATTGCAAATTACTTTCATTTTATAACTCACAAGCGGATTTGATAAACGTTAGGCTTCTGCATAAATTTGTTTTAATAATGAAACGAATCCCTTTTTCATCAGTCTGTGCTTTTAGCTTTGAGAAAGGATGCGAGGGCCCGTATATTACATATTTCCGCTAAGGAAACTTAACAAGTTTTCTTTTAAAGTTGGAATGTGGGCGGACCGTCAGAAGCGGATGTGCGTGGAGTTGTGAAGAGTCGTTGTTGTTTTTTCCTTTCAGGCCGCCATATTTGCTGTCGTTTTGGCATTACCTATAAGCATACATATATAACGCGATGGTCGAGGGATATTGATAACAATGAGGATAATGTTGGAGGATATGATAATGATTATGAGGATTAGAACGGCAAAAAAATATTTTGTTTTCATTGTGGTAATTATAATGTTCACAATATGGTTATGTAACATAATAACAGTAGTGATATGTCTAATATTACTAGAATATTGATGAGAACTGTGGTAATAATCATCATCATAATTATTATAGCAATGATACAAATAACAGTAATGAGAATCATGATGATGACAATAGTGGCAACAATAAGTAACCAGTTAGATAATGGAACCAAAGCGAATAACCAAACAGTAATTGCAAAGGAAAAGAATTCCGCACATTTTTCCGGCGGAAAGTTCACCAGTCTTGAGTTGGCGATTTTCCCAAAGCATAGTACCTGGAGCTTTGTAAGATAAGGCGTGCTCTCTATTGCCTCTCTCCTGACGTCATCAGTTGCTTTTATGTTTTCCCTTGCTGGGTCGCAAGGACGGCTGAGTGCGGGCGCCCGGGCCTCGCCGGGGCTGGGATTTGCTCTCGCCGTTGGTGTTACTCGGCCGTTTATAGACTCGTTTTTGTTTAGTTGTTCTTCTACCGTCGTTTTGTTATTATTGTTGTATTGTTGCTATTGTTGTTTTAAGGAGGTTAAATGTTTCGCTTATTTACATTTGTTATTTTATTAACCAATCTGTTGCTGTTATTGTTAGGATTCTCGAT
>NC_051387.1:35475410-35485410 GCF_015228065.2 Penaeus monodon
GTGGAGGATGAAAAGGAGAGAGTAAGGGAAAAAACAAAGGGCAGTGGGCAAAGAATGAGAGGAAGAGAAGATGAGAAGGACACGGGAAAAGAGGAAGAGAAAGGAAATTTTAAAATTAAGATATATATAACAAAATAGCACCGCCTACTTTAACTGCAATCTGGTGCAAGGACATATACCTGAAAACAAAAAAGAAAAAAAAAGAGCAAAAAAAAAAAAAAAAAAAAAAAAAAAAAAAACGCACAAGGAGTGATCGTCCAACAATATTTAGTCCGTTTTTGGCTTACATTCCCTGACAGACACACCGGCTTGATGTGCGAGGTGTTCCAGGGGGAAAGTTTTCCTTCGTTTTTTTCGCTCTTTCGCATTTAGAGCAAATAGAATTACGACTTTAAAACTTCTCATTTCTTTCCTCCGACCCGTTTGAGCGAAAGGCCGCCGCCATTTCTCATGGCTTTGCAACTTCGTGTTAGATGAAATGGAGTTTAGTCCCGAATCCTGCTTTATATAGACGGCACAAACCCGGTAAGCAGGCTGACCGAAACGGGTTGGATGTAATTATCGGAAGCAGTAAGCTTTATCGCAATGTATCCGGATCGTTGTTGGTCGGGGAACTTCATCGCCTGAACACATATTTGGCCGCAGGAAAGTGTCCAGGGAAGTTTGTTATTATATGACAAGTTCGGAACTCTATGTATGTATATATATGTATGGATGAGATCTGTATTCATGAATGTACGCGCACGTTTAACCATGATTGCATATGCAATGTGGGTAAAGTCGCAGCCAACAAGTATAGTATCTGTTGCTGTGGGTGTATTAGCATCGCGGAAATTAAAGAACAGAAAAGTTTCCGCCCTCGATTCTGTTAATTCCCCCTAGATTGGCAAAGTTCGACGGAAAAGCAGCCAAGGGGAGGCGAGCGAGAGGGGCAATGAAGGCGTCTGTGGGGATGAGAGCAGATGAGAGCTGCTTGCTTCGCGTTTTATTTTGATGGGACGTTTGTTTCTGAGCTTTACTTAACGATTTTTTTATATAAAACTTCTTATTAAAGTTCATTTCTTTCTGTCCTTCAAGCTCTATGATATGAAATTTATATAACTGTTATTATTTGATATGTTAAACATGTCCGTTTCTGCCTAACATACGCGAGATATGTATTTAGTCTACACCTTGGCGCGATACGCTTATAAACTACAAGAAATATGGAGTTCATTTCTGCGTGTAGTCAAACCTTTGGCTTTGGAGTGAAACCTGGAATGAAACCGCGAGTCTTCCTGGTTTCTCCGCACGTGACGCGAAGAACGCCGAAGGACAGGCGGGCTCCAACTGAACCCAGTTTAGCTGCATTCGGCCGCTCTGCGGAGACACGGACGACCTGCAGCACTTCAGGCGGCCGGAATGGGGGAACTTGGGCGGCCGAGCGGCGGCGGGTGATTTACGCTCTCTCGTGCCACTGCTCAAGGAGGACCTTTGAGGGAGTGACACTCGGGACACTCTGAGTTTTATCTCATTGGTGTTATTTCTGACTTCATTTTATTTTTCAGTGTTGTTGTAATGGTTTTATTGTATTCACAATTTAATCATTTTCACACACACACACACACACACACACACACACACACACACACACACACACACACACACACACACACACACACACACACACACGTGTGTGTGTGTGTGTGTGTGTGTGTGTGTGTGTGTGTGTGTGTGTGTGTGTGTGTGTGTGTGTGTGTGTGTGTGTGTGTGTGTGTGTGTGTGTGTGTGTGTGTGTTGTCACTAGACAATAGGATTCCGTTACTCAGTAGAAATAAAGATTATCCTCTCTACCTTAGGATTTGATATGATGAGACATGTTTTATAATGGTCTCACTCACGTATAAAAAAGGATTGCTGAGTTAATTCCAGGATGAAACACCATCCGAATCAGGCGCCGTTGTCTCATAAATTCCAGCGGACTGTGTGACACCGACCTTTTTATAGTTGATTTTTCTCTCAACAAAACACGACTGGCACCGTAACTTAGAGTCCCTGTGCCTAAGGACAGTTATTGCGCCGAAGAGGAAGCGGACCTGGGTGAGCTGGCGGCACTACCTCGCGCTCCATTTTGTTGTAGAAGGCTTGGGTGATGGAGGGGGAGGAGGAGGAGGAGGAGGAGGAGGAGGAGGAGGAGGAGGAGGAGGAGGAGGAGGAGGAGGAGGAGGAGGAGGAGGAGGAGGAGGAGGAGGAAGTGGGAGATAAGGAGGAAGAAGATGGAAAAAGAAAGAAGGAAGGAAGAAGAATGGGAAGAAGAGGAGGAGGAGCAAGGGAAAGAAGAAAATCGAGAAGAGGAAGAAGAGGAGGAATGATATTAATGATGATAATTATAAGGATAATGATGACAACAGTGGTAACAATAATGATAATAATAATGATAAGAATAAGAATAAGAATAAGAATAAGAATAAGAAAAACGAAGAAGAACGAGGAGAAGAGCTTGATCGTCGCGTGTGGTTAGACGGGAATTGGAGGCGCCGGGTACGAGATTTCCCGAGTGAGACGAGATGGACCTGGAAGTGCGAGAAGGACCGTACTTACGAACGAGAACGACGAGAAAGGATTGCTAAGAGGATGAGGGACGTTCGGGGAGGACAGCGATCTATGCAATGCAGTACGAAGAGGAATAAAGTAAAAAAAAATGTACCAGTATTGTATTCAAGACGAAGACATACTTGTCAGGGTGTAGGAGATTGATGATAAGTTCGTGATGATAATTATTTAATATATAACAGTTCTTTTCAGACATATTCAGTCTAACTAATCATCACAAACCTCTGATGTGCATCTTCGCCCAAAAGGGGTGGGGGGAGGGGGACTGAGTCACTTAATCACTTCACATCCAGGAGTGAGGCGAGTGCAAATGCGGGAGCTTGAGGGCCTTCCGCCACTTTTATCCACTCACCCTTCCTGGCACCACCGTTTTAGGTATCAAGCTGTTTCCATAAATCCAGTGATGCACTACACATTTCCCGTAATGAGAGTTATTTACCCGCCGTGATCAACTCCGAAAAGGCCATGAACTGTAAATATGGCAAAGCTATCGCTGGTTTTTAGAGAGTGATCAAGCGTTGGAGCCGTTCCACACACACATTCTCTCTCTCTCTCTCTCTCCTTCCCTTTTCTCTCCTTCCCTCCCTCCGACTTCGGTGGCCAAGGAGCTCCCTGGCATCTATTCTACACGCCGTTTCCGACACGACGGCAAGGCCATCAGTCACACTGTAGTCACCTGGAGCTTGCCAGAACCACCTCTGCCTACTGTTGCTCTCAGCTTCCTTCCCATCCACCCAGTCTGTGAGCTCCGGCGGATGAAGGCTAGACCCTTAGCACTGCCTCCTGGCACAACTGAAACTCGCCTTGATGACCTCAACAGCAAACAAGCTGCTGCAGACACTACACTCGCCAGTCTTGTCAAGCAGTGTTCAGCATCGTCTCCACTGAGAAGCTTGATATGATTGCCTCACAGCACGTGCAGATGAATGGGGTGTCTTTGACGCCTGCCTCTCCCTCCAGGAGGAGCAGGTGAGCAAACGCCCGCCCCACGACTTCATCCACACCCAGCTCCCGCAAACAGATTACTTGGAGCTTCACCTCATCTCCTGGAATGCTTATGTCATTCGAAACTCAGCAAGACTCGCTACTCTTAAGGACTATGTCTACCGTCATCACACGACAGTTGTATTCATTCAAGAATCCTTTGTTGGCCCTCTGGTAGTGGAAGAGGCCCCCTTACTCATAGGTTACGTGTCCTATGTTCACCCAGTCATAAATGGCATCATAACATATGTGCAGTCCTCTGTCCCACACCTTTGTACATCATTACACGATGACATGACTTTTCAGTTGCTGGAAATGACAATTGGAGAGGGCAAAATCGTTTGGTCAACGTTTACTCTGCCCCAGAGAGAATAAATTAGGCTGCCTTGCCTAATTTCCATGGGAAATTTCAATGCTCGGCATCCTGACCTCGGCGTATTACCAGCCCCAAACCGGAATGGCCCATATCTCCTTGAATACATCAGGCGCTACCGACTCTCTCGCTGGGAGGCAGGTGGGGCCGCTCACTCCCATGGAGGCACTTTGGATTACATTCTTACTTCAGGACTGGTGGCCTCCCGTGTCAGGTGCTCCATTCCTGTTTTTTTTTTTTTTGACCAGGTTGCCCTCCGCCTCCTTTATACCCTTCCTGCCACACCATCTTCCTCTTAGGCCCATAACTGTATCAGCATTCCACCCAAGTGCAGCCCCACCTATGTCTCCTACATGACGAGTACGCTTCTTGCAGCCAGAACTGACTCACCTGATGCACTCTATTCCTGTGAGTAGAATGCATCAGTTTAACATGTAACTTTTATGCATGCTACATCAGCAGACCCCACATCACATATCGCCCCGGAATCTGTACCATAACACTTGATGAGTGAGTGCTACAGGTAGAGAGGAAGGCAATAGAAGATGGTCTTGCTTTTCAAAAACACCTGACTCCTGGGATGTATGTGGTATCTAATCAACAAAATTGTGAAGAAGAAGGCTCCTGTTGCTCTTCACCATAGTCCAGCAGAGTATGCCCAATCCCTTAGTGCTGCTTGATCTGCACATTCCAGATTGTGCAACCTTCTTTCACATGTTGAAGATGCCCTCTTCTCTAGGGTGGGCCCCAACTCTCTCCGACCAATGGCTGCATTGCTACAGACAGACGAAGAGGACATTGTACCAATAACTGAAGATGAACTGCGACGTGCACTCACCAAGGGTAGGCTTCTGCTCCTGGTGAGGATGGAATTACATAATCCATTCTCTCTCATCTCCAGAAGGTCCTAGCCTCTAATGACCTTAGCTGTTGATGTGGCAGATAATTTTAAATAATAATTCCAGAAGGTCCCTGGCAATCCCTTGCTTCTGTTTTATAATATTTGCCTTCAGAAAGGATAGACACCTCAGGCGTGGACTACAAGCATTATCGTACCCATACCAAAGACTAGCACTGACAAGTTCCAGCCTATTTCCCTCACCCCATGCTTCTGCAAGATACTTGAAAGATCATATTCAACCGTCTGCTCTAGCGCCTGCAACACAAGCTCTCACATCAACTGTATGTTTTTCTACCTGCCCTCTAGAACTGTACACCCGCCTCTCCCCCACCAGTATTCATAGACCTTCAAAATGCTTTTGATACAGCAAATAAAGAGATAATCCTTGATCAGCTAGTGGAATTTGGTGTGAAGGGACGTTAACTGGAGTGGATACGAGACTACCTCTGCAACAGAACTGCCTGTGTCCTTTCTAATAGCACTTGTAGTATACCCAAAAGTTTCGAAATGGGCAGTCCTCAATGTGGTGGTCTTAGTCCACTGCAGTTTTATGTTCTTATGCACCGCCTACTCTCTTTCCTACCTGACATGACCAGAACTACAGTTACCTGCTATGCAAATGACATTTGCTTCTAAGCTAATATCCAGCTCCTCCTCCATGCCTTTTCTGATTCGTCGGCCGCCTGTGGTCTCGTCATCTCCCAGGAAAAAAGCAGATCAGTCCCAGATTTCACCATGGAAGGGAAAGCTGTTCCTTGTTGCTCGCAGTACCTCTACTTGGGTGTGCCTGTACTAGTCATCCCGGCCATCCCAGCACGACAGAGGATCCACCCCATTGGCAAGGACTTCTTGGACCGACTACAGCAAGGCTTCCCCCTGTCAGGTGTCTTGCCAACCATACTGCAGGAATCTCTATCCCTTTGGCCAAAACCACCTATGTGTTGTACATGAGATCTGTCGTATACTACTTTTCACCAACTCTCTGTCAACTCCCTAAATCAGCACTGGAGCCACTGGGAAAAAATCAAAACAGAGTCATGCGGTTTATCCTGGGTTGCTCTGATTCCATCAGGGTAGTTAATATGCAGTCCGAGCTAGATTTGACCTCACATGTTGACAGGGTATACTCCAACGTCACCTATCTCAGCGTCAGATGTCTGAACTCTCCCCATATCGCACCTCACTACTTCAATGTCATCAGGAAGCACTTGATGCAGACACACCTAGACCTAATCTTCGGCCGGGTGACCGCAACCTTATCAACATTGTATGCGCCAGCATCCACAGACTGGCTGTTGATGTCCCTGCAGTAGAAGATGATCCTGGTTTACCGCCCTGGCGAGTACCTCATCCAGAGGTCTGCTTCACTCCAACCTCTAAGGCAGACCTTCCGCTCCAGCAAAAGCATCTGGCACTAGAGGCCATCGCCAGGGTATCTGCATCTGTTCCCGCTGCCCACCACCTCTACGTCGACGGCTCTCTGCAGGCAGACGGAAGCGCGGCGTGTGCCATGCTCCCCTCTCTATGGAGCCGCAAGGGGGTGGCATATGGGCTGGCCATAGATTACCCAACTCCTCAAGCTATTGTGAGCTTCATGGCCTCCTGGATGTTGTCATTCTCCTCACTCAGAGGGGGCTGAACGGAGTTGTGATCTGTGACTCCCAATCTTCCCTTCAAGCCCTCACATCAGTAAGAACATTGTGTCGCAGTGTTGTGCATACAATATGCGACACAATGTTCTTAGCCCACAATAGATCTCTTGTTGTGTGCTGTTTATGGGTGCCTTCTCACGTTGGGCTCGCGGCCAATGAAACTGTGGACAATCTTGCTTAGACTGCTTGTGCCCTGGATATGCCTGATATACATGCCACCCCCTCCCTCCGGTGTTACAGAAAAAATCTATACTCCGATTATCATGCCTTAATAGTGAATTGTAGGAATGTAGAACGTGATAGTGTTTTCATCCACAACTACGAAAATTTTGTGAAAATTTTCCGTCGCCATGGGTTCATACGCAGACACAATGTGGTGAGTGCGAGGCTTCGGGTTGGGGTACTAGCCAGTGTGGCAGGTGTCTCGGGCAGAGGACGTGCCTCATTATTCGTCTTGCAAATTGTGCGATCTTCCCAATGCCAACACTCTACACCATTATTGTCTTGAGTGCCTCATAGTGAAGGTTTTACTACCCCAGGTACAAGATCTCATTTATGTTTGTAAAGAGTTACTGCAAGGTGATTGACACTATTCTTGTGAGTCATCCACATTTTAGTGGATATTAGCTATATATTTTTGTTTCTCTGCGCGCGCGCGCACACGTGTGTGTGTGTGTGTGTGTGTGTGTGTGTGTGTGTGTGTGTGTGTGTGTGTGTGTGTGTGTGTGTGTGTGTGTGTGTGTGTGTGTGTGTGTGTGTGCGCGTGTGCGTGTGCGTGCGTGCGTGCGTGCGTGCGTGCGAGTGAGAATGTGAGTATGCATATTCGTATAGATATGTATGTATATATAGTTCACAATGTGCCCTGCGAGACATGTTCATGCACCTTTTGTACTTCTCTTTAAAATTGTTTGTTGTCCATTGGACGTAATAAATTTATCAAATCAAATCTCTCTCCGTATCTGTCTATCTATCTATCTATCTATTTATCTCCCTCTCCCTCCCTCTTTCTTTCTTTCTCTCTTTTTCTTTCATTGCCTCTCCTTTTTTCCTCCCCCCCCCCCCACACAGAGCTTACAGCAGCTGTAATTAACACGCCTGGGCCCACTGAGATACTCACGTAGGAGCCATGAGGCGAGGCGGCGCGCCTACCCCGTCAAGTGTAAGCGGAGCTCCGCTGGAGGCTCACATGAAGGGGCGAAGGAGGGCGCGGCTGGCCACTCGGTTGCGGCGTGAGAATCTGCGAGGGTCTCAGACGTTCTTTTGCGAGGGGAAGGACTCGCTGGTGACTTTTCACATTATATTTAGATTTTGCATTAATGCTGCTCGTGTTTTGTTGGTTTGTTTGCGCCATAATGTCAGACCTTCTTTGTGGCAATGTTTTCTTGGCAGAACAAAGTGGTTGATTGTACCGTTCTAGTGTGCTTGTTTGTGTTTTCGGATTGTTTATCTGCAGGGAATGGGGAGTAAGATTCTTCGTAACTTCATCTAGCAGTAATGTTTTTTCCTGAGTTCTCGCATGCTTGGGTTGCTGGATACTAGCAACCCATCAGCAAGAATATCACCCACATTAGCATATTATTAAAAACGCTGTCACCCATTCATGCACTCGCTTTTCAGATGCACAAAGTCAAAACAGACTCGCCAGTCAAACCGCCAGATGGATTGACACTCAGTCGGAATGCGGCGTGACAGACACCCCACCTCATCCCGTCACAGGGGACTCAGGCAGAAACAAAGCTGCAAACGATCGGTTGCAGACCCTCATACGCCGATGATATCATCCCCCCCTCCCCCTTCCTTCGTCCCTACACCCCGTCGGCCATTTGTCTTGAGTAGAAATATTTGCAAAGTTTGGTGGCAGTGATTCAGCGCGACCGCGCGACCCTCCCTCGGGACGCGGCGCTGGGGTCGCGGCCCGAATTTCCTCCTCTCACTGACGACCCAAGTTTCCGGCTCCTTTTCCTTTCGTCTTCTTCCTCGGCCATCACAGCCTAATGATGTTCTCCGCAGAGTAAAGCTAGCTTGTGTTGCGCTTTTACGAGGCGAGGACTTACGAGGTGGCGTCTCCCTCCCTTCCCCCTTCCCCTCCCCTCCCCCTCACGCCCCACCCTCCCTCCACGCCCGACTGGGGTTTATGTTTTTCACAGTTTTTCTTACTTTCCTTTGATGCGGTAAAACGCGTCTTTTTATTTCCGGGATAAGTCTTCTCATTTTCATGGCGTGCATATTTTGGGGAAATGAGCTGCCGTTTTCTTTTGTTTGTTTTATCATTTTTCATTCTGTGTACTAATTTTTTTGCCTTTCTTTCTAGTAATTGTGATTTCCAGGCTTAATGAAAAAAAGTTAATGAGCGATAATAAAAAATCTGTGGGGTTCCATCATGCGAAGACTAACGCAATACATAATCGGGATTTAGTTTTATTCATGAGTGAATGATAGAAGAACATCTATATACACACAAATGTGCGCACGCACGCACACACACACGCACACACACACACACACACACACACACACACACACACACACACACACACACACACACACACACACACACACACACACACACACACACACACACACACACACACACACACACACACACACACACTAATTGTTCCCCCAAACGCAAACGCACGCACATTAGAAGAAAGACTTTGAAGTTAATGCTTCTGTGTTGCAAAGACTATTAATCCGCTTAAATGGAGGAGAGAAAGAAAAGATTGGGAGGAAGGAATGACACTGAGTGAAGGAGAGAGACGGAGACAAAATGAGAGATCTAGGCAGACAGAGAAAATGAGCAGGAGGGAAAGAGAGGGGGAGGGAGAAGGAAGAAGGCAGTGGAAGGAAGTAAGAGGAAAAAAAGAGGTGCTAAGTAATTCCTTCGGTCATTAAACCTTGAGTTATTTCCCGTCTTGTATGTGGTAGCAAGGGCAGGAGAAAGCCAGCCAAAATTATGATAGCTTTATAACAGGAAAATTTATGGTACAGAAAATGGAGAGGCGGCTGTAGATCTCTCCGCCTGTCTAGCTGTATCGCTGAGTCTCTTGAGTCTGTGCGAGGTGTAGGTGTTTTTGAAGCGCTGTTTATGTGAAAGAAGGGATCGTAGAGAGAGAAGGAGAGCGAGTGGGGGAAAGAGAGAGTGGGAATGAGAGAGAGGGGAGGGGAAAAGAGAGAGGGTGGAGGGGAAAGAGAGGGGGAGGGGAAAAGAGAGGGTGCGGGGGGAAGAGAGTGAGTGTGAGTAGAAAAGAGAGAGAGAGGGTGAAGGGAAAAGAGAGAGAGGATGAGGGAAAAAAGAGAGAGAGGGTGAGGGGAAAAGTGAGAGAGAGAGAGGGTGAGGGGAAAAGTGAGAGAGAGAGGGTAAGGGGAAAAGAGAGAGAGAGAGAGAGAGAGAGAGGCAGACACGCCCGCCCGCCTTCCGTGTGCGAGGGGCGGCCGCCATGACCCCAGCCGCAGCGGCACGGAAGCCTCGACTTATGAGCCGTTAATTACGTGGCC
>NC_051387.1:35487910-35492910 GCF_015228065.2 Penaeus monodon
CGCCATAACGACAAAAGCAGTCCTTGTTTATCGCGTTGAACTCCATCTTAAACCGCCCCCTTGTTGCCCGGCGCCCCCCGTGCGCATGCTTAATTAGTCATCATCTGCGATAATGAACTTCTGTGGCGATTCCCCACGCGGCTGCCACGGGGTTCCGGCGGCGCCTCAGCGGGGGAGCAATAAGGCGCTAGGGCGTAAGGGTTCTCTCGGCCTCGTCACTCTAAAGCCCAGTGGTATCACCTTGTATTGCGGCGGGCGAGCGCGTGGGACAGATTCAAGGGCGTGTAGTACAAGGAAGCCGTGCTGTGCGCATGGAACGTGCCGAGATTTTGCAATGTGAGGCTGAGTACTACTGAGTGGGTGGTGCTTTGTGAGTGCGTGGTGTCCTTGTTACGGACGTGTAGGACGTGATCATGTAGAACTTGCAAACGTGTAGCGGTCGACCGTGTATATGGAGCAGAATGTGCAGAGGATGCAGGTCTACTAGAATTGGGCTAATATGAGGAGGGTGTTATAATTAACCAGGCTCCTTCGGGACGCACCCCGGCAGGCGTTAGAGGGCGAGTTAGGATATTACACATTTCCCGTTTTGTTGGCTGCGTCTGGTCGTTTTATTACCACAGATCATGGAAATTATATTTAGTTTAGAAATAACATTATATATTGTGTTATTTCATGGGGTAAAATATTAATTTGAATCGACCCGTAGCAGTCTTTCAGCTTATCTGTATCTGCGTTGGTTGCATTGCCATTTCTATTGTTTAGCTGCTCCCCTGACACCGCTACCGCCAAACACACACAGCAGCCATTGTTCTGGATATTGAAAACGCATACACGTGGACTTTAACAAGGAAATTAGAATTCAGTATTTATCTCTGCGCTGCGAGTAGGGGCAGTTTGTTCAAGGTTCGCGCAGCCCCTTGACAGCATAATTAACACAGTCTTTCCTTAGTCAAAGGCTTTCATTGATGAACCTCTCTTGACGATGTCATGGGCTTTAGTTGGGGTTATCTATCTCGCGTGATAAACGACTTCAGATTATGGGTTCCACTGCGTCGAGGACAGGCCGGGGTTTATGACACTACTTTAATGCCGCTGGTTTTACTGAACTGACAATATATTACATAATGACGCGCGGGGATGGAGCCCTTGCATTAGACACAGCCTTGCATAGTCGCAAGGACTATGCAATAATACCATATATGTTATATTGGTTCTGTAATGATATCTAAAATTATCATGTTCTATTACACAATAGTTTTAAAATGTTATTCTGTTGATTAGTACTGTTTGAAAAAAATCATTATTATTACACGAAAGTAATATCATATCAATAACATGGTCATATTACCTTCCCTGTGAAGTACCCACCTGTTCAGGTAACCACGAAATAATGTTACGGGCCATACAAAGGCGGATGGGTCGTATTTTTAACATACTTTAAGAGGAAAAGTCTTTCCGAACTGTTCCTTCGAACGTAGTATTAGGAGAGATCTTGCCGCGCATTGGAGAAGAGTTATGTACGTAATAGACCTTTTCCTAGTCAGAAAATTAGCTTAATAGGCACAAGGAAATTGCCAGAGCTTAAGGAAGCTTATGGCCGTTATATAACTCTTAGTTTCACAGCACGGCAGAGGGGAATAGAGGGCAAAGGGAGCAGATATTTTATCGTAGAAAATAGATAAATCGTCATGCAAAGAAAGTGCTGGGCAAGCATCATAAGAGATAGGCTTATAGTTCAGTATTTTTTATTGCGTTTAGATGTATCGTAATTCCATGCTTCGGGAAGAAATGAAGTATAGATAGGTTAAAAAAAGCTATGTTCCGATGTCTACGAGGGTTTGATGCAGTGTATCAGAAGAAAGTGTGGATTTAAATGTTAGGAGACCTCTGGCTTCTATTAGCCTTGCCTATATGCATGATAAAGGCCCGCTTTTGAAGTGGGGAAATTTGTTAACACGGAGATTTAAGATAAAATTCCGCTGATATTTGATTCATACTCGTCTCTTACTCTTAGATGAATGAGAATATGGCAGAAGAAAATACGAGGTCAAGGAAAACGAGGAAAAGGGAGAAGGAAGGAAAGGAGAAAAAGCAACACATTTTCCTCGAAGCTTTTATCCGATGTATCACTAAAATACAATTTCTAAAGTGACATCCATTGTAGGCAGCTTTAATGGGAAACTATTTTAAACAGAACTGACATTTCCTCGAGGCTGCGTCTATTATAACCACGGAAGCGGCGGCCCGACCTTAATGCCAGGATATCTCGCAGATTGCTCACGTTCCTGGCTCTTTAAATAAGTCCAGCGCTTTCTTTTTCTGAGATTTGAAGACAATCAGAATCCTAGAGTTTTATGGAAGTCAGTCCTAAATGAATTAGAGGTCCGCCACTCGCTCGCGAAAGATCCCGCAGAATAATTGAAAACCGCTTGTCCATTGCGCTTTCCTCCCATTTCGCGGAGGTCCGAGATAAAGTAGGATAGGCCAAATTAAATCTCATTTTGAAGTTTTACAAGGACATTATTTTCGACGGAGTTTGCACTTCTGAGATCTGTGGAATTCCCCTGGCATTTTCTCTCCCTTCTCCCTCCCTCCCTCTCTCTCTCTCTGTTTGTATGTGTGTGTTTGTGTGTGGGTATGCATATACATATATGTAGATAAATAGATATAGGAATAAATACATAAATTTATTTATATAGATATATGAGTGTGTGTGTGTGTGTGTATATATATATATATATATATATATATATATATATATATATATATATATATATATATATATATATATATATATGTATATATACATATGTATATATATTCATCCTTCCCTGCCCCCCCCCCTTCTTTCTTCCTTTCTCACATTCTGGGGTTTCAAAAAACTCAGAAATCGCGCGTCTACTAAATAACTTATTTAACCTACCACCACAAGAAATGCGCTTTGGTTTCGTGTCGACTTCAGCCTAAATTGAAATGTTCTAGCTTTGTTCTCGGCGGCCCAGCCACGCACGTGTCGCTGGTCGACTTCCTGATGATTGACAGGTCGTAATGTACTTCAAAGGCATGTAATGCATGGCTGCTCTGCGGGTCTGTGGGGGAGGCTTACCCTGTCAGGACGCCGCTTTTTTATTTGATCTTTTTTCACGCTTGTATTTAGTGAATTTCGTTGTGGAAAATACTGGAAAGAATGACAATAGCATATTCAGTTTCTTTGTGCCTACTATATTGTTTGAATTTGATGTGAATATAATTACTGATTTTAACCTATTTCTTGTAACGGATAGAAATGTTAGTAGTGTTGTTTGAATTATTCTTAATATGCTTATTCAAGGCACAAAATTAAAGTCCCTTGGTAAGATTTGCAATTGATATTGTTTTCTATCATTACCGTCGTCGTCACACAATGACATGTAAGATAAGATAAAATAGAGTTAAGATAGAATTAAGTTCAGCTTGTAATTAAATTTCATAACCGACTCCTTTGTTTCTTCCAGGTACATATGGTGTGCAGGCGACAGCGGTTCTCGAGCCGTTTCCAGAACGCTTAAGGGAACTCGAGGGTGTCTGGCACTGAACTCCCACCATAGCGTACAGTCGACTGTCGGATGTGGTGATGTATAGTGCAGTGGTGATTTGGTATAAACTTTGACTGTATGTTATCACGCCGAGTCGGTGGCCATCCCCGGATAGATCTGTTGGTTTTCTAAACGGCGTAAATTATATATGATGACGTTGGATTAATAACTGATACTCGTTTGTAGTAGGTAAATAGACATAACAAAAGAATATATTTTTTCGCCTGTTTAGGTCTGTCGCAGAAAGCAAATCGTAAAGGCGATAGATTTACAATCACCATGTTTGAAATCGAAAACGCTTGCTTATATTGTGTTGAAGAAAGAGTGCGGTTCAAAGTAAAATGTAAAAAAAAAAACGACTGTCAAATAATATTTTCCCTCTTAAAAGTATTTCCTGACAGGCGAATACAACTCTGCTTGAATTTGAAGGCATTTACAGGCCGAACACTAGGCCTATACCGGAATTGCTAACCTTGTCAAAGGAAAAAAATCGTTGTACCACGTCGGAGTTTTTAATTACCAACTCTGCACATACATGGTTTATTTGCGTCGTCTTTGTGTGCGGAAGCCTAGTTTTTTGTGTTTGTTTTTTATGTTATTGTTATTTTTATCGTGTATGCAATCGTAACGCGTCGAGAATTTGGTCATTCTTATGGGATAGATTTATTTTGTGCGCTCACCAAGATAGGGCGGAGCAACCCTGAATTTTGGCTCTCGTCCAAATGGCCTAGTGAAGGAAGTAGTGTGAGTGTGTGATTAGTTTCAGGGTTATCTTACGAGTCCAGTTGACATGCTTATGGTGGCATTATATGTGAAAAGTTGGTTTTTGATTCGATGTCCTGTAAATAGAGACTTACCAGATGTCTGGTTGATTCTGCCCATGAGAAGTGACAGTGGATATCAGGGAATTTAGATATAGCTTTAAGATTGGAATTTAACTCTAATGGCCAAATAAAATAGACAGAGACGAGCGGGGAAATGCCTTTGTGTCATGAAACTACTGGTTTCGTCTGAAGAGAGGGTTTCATTCTCACCAACGTGTCCGAGCGTAAATGAGCAGAGATGAGAGCACGGCCAGAATGGCACTCCTTGTAACGCAGGGAGGTTTCCTCCCCGAGGCGACAATTAAAGGTCACGGAGGTATTGGAAAACTACGTAAAGAAAGGACAGATTGTAATAAGTTGCCGCTCGTCCATCATGTTAAATGATATGGCTCCTTGTAATAACGATGAGGTGTGACCAGACATACTGTGATTTAAATTACAGGGTTAAGTGTACCGCATTATTAATCTCTGTTCCAGGATACAGACGATTCGATGTCGTGACGTGTGGCTGGTATAATACATTTAGTGTGATGAGATGGTTCTGTAGCTGCCGTGAGCTAGGCTTGGCCGGGAAGTCGGGAGCCCCGAAGCCAGCCAT
>NC_051387.1:35497910-35512910 GCF_015228065.2 Penaeus monodon
AGGATGGCGGCGAAGGCAAAGGTCGGGCGGGGTCGTCGCACCTGTGACATCTAACATTTAAATTGACGTCATCCTCCAGCTGTGACGTCATGTCCCAGCGACTTCTGTTTTTTAGGATCCGAACTTGTTTTGACATTAAGACTCCCAGTTTCACTCTGCGTCTGGGCGGCAAAGAACGATGAAAAAGAACTAGTCTCTACTTACTGGGAAGCTGATGGCCGGAGGTAAACAAGGAAAAATGAAGCCAGTGGTTCTTAACCGGGTTACTCATAGGGAGAGGCAGAAAGGGAGGAGAGAGGGAGGGAGGGAAAGGGGGAAAGGGGGAAAGGAAAAAAGGGGGAAGCGAGAGTGAGAGAAAGAGAGGGAAGGGGGGAGAGGAGAAAAAAGAGGGAAGGGGGAGAGAGGAAAGAGAGGAAAGGAGAGAATGCGAGAGGAAAGAGAGGGAAGGAGAGAATGCGAGAGGAAAGAGAGGGAAGGAGAGAGAGAGAAAAGGGGGGGGGAGAGGGAGGAAGAGAAAAGGGGGGAAGGGGAAGAGGAGAGAAAAGGAGGGGAAAAGAGGGGGGGAAGGGAAAAGAGAAGAGAAAGAGGGGAAGGGGGAGAGAGAGAGAGGGGGAGGAGGAGAGAGAGGAGAGAGAGAGAGAGGGGGAGAGAGAGAGAGGAGGGAGAGGGGGGGGGGGAAAGGGGGAGAGAGAGGAGAGGGGGGGGGAAGAGAGGGGGGGGGGAAGGGAGAGAGAGAGAGAAAGAGGGAAGGGAGAGGGAGAGAGAACGAGAGGGAAAAGGGGGGAAAAGAAAAAAAGAGAGGGAAGGGGAAAAGGGGAAGAAAAAAAGGAGGGAGGGGAAAAAAGGGGGGGAGGAAAAGAAAAAAGGAGGGAGAGGGGAAAAAAAAGGGGGGGGGGAGGAAAAGAGAGAGAGAGGGGAAGGAGGAAGAGAAAGAAGGGGAAGAGGGAAAAAAGGGGGGGGGGGGGAAGGGGGAAAAAAAGGGAAGGGGGAGGGGGGAGAGGGAGAAAGGGGGGAGAGAGGGGAAAGGAGAGAGAGGGAAGGGGGAAGGGGAGAGGAGAAAAGGGGGGAAAAAGGGGAAGGGAGAGAGAGAGAAAGGGGAGAAGAGGGAGGGAGGGAAAAAGGGGAGGAGAGAGAGAAGGGGGGGAGAGAGAGAGAGAAGGGGGAGAGGGGGGGGGGGGGGGGGAAGGGGGAGAGAGAGAGAATGGGGGGAAGAGAAAAAGGGGGAGGAGAGAGAGAGAAGGGGGGGAGAGAAGGGAGAGGGGGGAAAAAAAAGGGGGGGGAAAAGGGGGGAAAAGAGGGAAAAGGAGGGGAGAGAGGGGGGGAGAGGGAAAAGAGAGAGAGGAGAGGGGAGAGAAAGGGGGGGGAGAGGGGGGGGGGAGGAGAGAGGAAAGGAGGGGAGGAGGAGGGGAGAGGAGAGAAAAAGGGGGGAGAAGAAAGAGAGGGGGGGGAGGAAAAGGGGGAGAGAGAGAGAGAAGGGGGAAGGGGAGAAGGGGAGGGGGGGGGGGAGGGGGAAGGAGAAGGGGAGAGAGAGAGAAGAAAAAGAGAGAGAGGGGAAAAAAGAAGAGAAAAGGAAAAGAGGGGGGAGAGAAGGGAAAAGAGGAAAGAGGAAAAAGGAGGAAAGGGGGGGAGGGGGGGGAAAAAAGGGGGAGAGAGGAGAGAGAAAAAGGGGAAGGGGGAGAGAAAAGGGAAAAGGGGGGGAAGGGAAGAAAAAAGGGAAAGGGGAGAGAGAGAAGGGGAGGAAGGGGGAGAGAAGGAGAGAGGAGAGAGAGAAGGGGGAAAAAAAAAGAAAAGAAGGGGGAAGAGGGGAAAGGGGAAGGGGAGAAGGGGGGGAGGAGGAGACGGAAAAGGGGGGAGAAAGAGAGGGAGGGGGGAGAGAAAGAGAGGGAAGGGAGGAGGGGAAAAAAGAGGGGGGAGAGAGAGGAAAGAAAGGGGGGGAAAAAGAGAAAAAAGGGGGGAAAGGGGGAAAAGGGGGGAAAAAAAAAAGAGGGGAAAGGGGGGGGGAAAAAAAGGGGGGAGGGAGAAAGAGAGGGGAAGGAGGGGAGAAAAAAGGAAGGGGAAGGAGAGAGAGGGGGAATGGAGGGAGAGAGAGAAAGAGAGGGAAGGGAGGGAGAGAGAAAGAAGGGGGAAGGGGGAGAAAAGAAAAGGGGGAAAGGGGGGAGAAAAGAGAGGGGAAAGGGGGAGAGAGGAGAGAAAGAAGGGAAGGGGGGGAAAAAAGGGGGAGGGAAAAAAAGAGAGGGAAGGGAGGAGAGAGAGAGAAGGAGGAGAGGAAAAAAAAGGGGGGGGGGAAAAAAAAGAGAGGGAAAGGGGGGAAGGGAGGGGGGGGAGGGAAAAAAGGGGGGGGGAGGGAAAGGAGGGGGGGGGGGAGAAGGAGAAAAAGGGAAGGGAAGAGAGAGGAAGAAAGGGGGGGAGGAGAAAAAGGGGAGGGAAGGAGAGAGAGAGAAAGGAAAGGGGGGGAAGAGAGGAGGGAAAAAGGGGGAAGGGGAGAGGGGGAGAGAGGAAAAGAGAGAGGGGGGAGGGGGGAAAAAGAGAGGAAGGGGGGGAGAAAGGGGAAGGAGGGAGGGGGGAGAAGGAAAAAGAGAGAGAGAAAGAGGGAAAAGGGGGGGAAAGGAGAAGAGGGAAAAAAGGGGGGGAGAGGAAAGGGGAAAAGAGGAGGGAAGAGAGAGAAGGGGGAAAAGGGAAGGAAGAGAGAGAGAAGGTGGAAGGAGAGAGAGAGAGAAGGAGGAAGGGGAAAGGAAGGGAGGGAAAGAGAGAGGAAAAAGGGGGGAGAAGAAGGGGAAGGGGGAGAGAGGGAAAGGGGGGGGGGGGGGAGAGGGGGGAAAGAAAGGGGGGAAGAGAGAAGAGAGAAGGGGGGGGAGAGAGAGAGAAGAGAGAGAGAGAGGGGGGAAAAAAAGAGGGGGGGAAAAGAGAAGAAAGAGGAAAAAAAGGAAAAAAGAGAGAGAGGGGAAGGAGAGAGAGGGGAAAAAGGGGGGGGGAAAAAAGGGAGGGGGAAGAGAAGGAGAGAGGAGAGAAGGAAGAGGAGAGAGAAAGAGAGGGGGAGAGGGGGAGGGGAAGGGGAGAAGGGGAGGGGGGAGAGAGAGAGAGAGGGAAAAAGAGAGGGAAAAGGGGGGGGGGGGGGAGAAGGGGGGGGAGGAAAAAAGGAAGGGGAGAGAAAAAGAGAGAGAGAGAGAGAGAGAGAGAGGAGAAAGGGGGGAAGGGAGAGAGGGGGAAAAAAAGGGGGGGGAAAAAAAGGGGAGAAGGGAAGGGGAAAAGGAGAGAGAGGAAGAGAAGGGGAGAGAAGGGGGGGGGGGAAAAGAGAAGGAGGAAAAGAGGGGAGGGGGGGGGGGGAGGGGAGGAGGGGAAAAAAAGAGAAAGGGGGGGGGAAAGAGAAGAGGGGGGGAGAGAGAGAGAAAGAGAGAAAGGGGGAAAGGGGGGGAGAGAGAAGGGAAGAGAGAGAAGGGGAGAAAGGGGAAAAAGAGGGGAAAAAAAAGAGAGGGGAAAAAGGGGGGAGGGAGAGAGAGAGAAGGGGAAAAAAAGGGAAAAGAGAGAGAAAAGGGGGGAAAAAGAGAGAGAAGGGGGGGGAGAGAGAGAGAAGGGAGAGAGAGAGAAGGGGAGAAGGGGAGGGGAGAGAGAGAGAGAGAGAGAGAGGAAAGGGGAGAGGAGGAGAGAGAGAGAAGGGGAGGAGGGAAAAAGAGGGGGAAAGGGGGGGAAAGAGAGGGGAAAGAGAAGGGGAAAAAAAGAGAAAAAAAGAAGGGGAGAGAGAAGAAAAGGGGGAGAAAAGAGAGAGAAGGGGAAAAGGGGGAAAAGGGGAGAGAGAGGGGGGGGGAGGAAAGAGAGAGAGAAGGGGGAGAGAGAAAGAGGGGAGGAAAAAAGAGGGAAAAAGGGAAAAAGAGAGAGAAGAGGGAGAAGAAGAAAAGGAGAGAGAGAGGAAAAAAGGAGGGGGAAAGAGAAAGAGAGAGGGGAGAGAGGGGGGGAAAAAAAAAAAGAGAGAGGAAGAAAGAGGAAGGAGAGAGAGGGAAAAAAGGGGGGAAAAAAAGAGGGGAGAGAGAGAGGGAGAGGAAAAGAGGGAAAAGGAGAGGGAGAAAGGGGAAGGGAGGAGAAAGGAGGAGAAGGGGAAAGGGGGGAGAAGAGAGGGGGGGAGAGAGAAAGGAGGAGAGAGACAGAGAGCAGAGAGAAGGGGAGAGAGAGAGAGAGAGAGAGAGAGAAGAGAGAAAAGGGGGGGGGGGGGGGAGAAAAAGGGGGGGAGGGGAGAGAGGAGAAAGGGGAGAAAGGGGAGAGAGAAAAAGGGGAGAGAGGAAAAAGGGAAAAGGGGAGAGAGAGGGAAGAGGAGAGAGAGAGAGGAGAAAGGGGGAAGAGAGAAGAAGAAAGGGGGGGGGGAGGGAGGAGAGGAGGAGAGAGAGGGAAAAGGGGGAGAGAGAAAGAGGGAGAGGGGAAGGGGGAAAAGAGAGAGAGAGAGAGGAGGGAAAAGAAGAGGGGGGAAGGAAAAAAGAAGAGAAGAGAAGAGAGAAGGAAAAGAGGGAGGGAGAAAGGGGGAGAGAGGGAGAGAAGGAGAGAGGAAGAGGGAGAAGAGAGAGAGAGAGGGAGAGAGAGAGAGAAAAGGGGAGAGGAAGAGGAGAGAGAGGGAAAAAAGAAGGGGAAAGGGGGAGGGGGAGGAAGGAGAGAGAAGAGGGGAAGAGGAGAGAGAGAAGGGAGGAGAGAGAGAAGGGAGGAGAGAGGGAGGGGAAGGGGGAAAAGGGGAGAGAGAGAAGGGGAGGGAAAAAAGGGAAAAAAAGGAAAAGGGGGGAGGAGAAAAGGGGGGGAGAGAGAGAGGAGAAGAGAGAGAGAGAAGAGAAAGGGAGAGAGGGAAAAAAAAGGGGGGGGGAAGAGAGGGGAGGAGGAAGAGAGAGGGAGGAGAGAAGGAGAGAGAAGAGGGGAGAGGGAAAAAGAGAGAGAGGAGAAAAGGGGGGGGAAAAGGGGGAGAAGAAGGGGAGAGGAGGAGGGGAAAAAAGGGGGGGGAAAAAAAAAGAGAGGGGGGGGAAAGAGAAGGGGGGGAAAGGGGAGAAGGGAAGAGAAAGAGAGGGAAAAGGGGGAGGAGGGGAAAGAGAGAGGGGGGAGAGGGGGAGAAGGAAAAGAGGGGAGGGAGGGAAAGAGGAGGGGAGGAAGAGAGAGGAAAAAAGGAAAAAAAGAAGGGGAAGGGAGAGAAGGGGAAGGAGGGAAAAAAAGGGAGGGGGGAGAGGGGGGGGAGGGGGGAAAGGGGAAAAAAAGGGGGGGGGGAAAAAGAAGAGGGGAAAGAAAAAAAGGGAAGGGAAAGAAGGGGAAGGAAAGAAGAAGAAAGAAGGGGGGAAAGGAGGGAAAAGGGGAAAGGAGAGGAGAAGGGGGGAAAATTTTGGGGAAAGGGAAAAAGGGGGGGGGAGGGGAGGGAAAAAAAAGGGAGGGGGGAAAAAAGGGAAAAGGAAGGAAAAAGAAGGAAAGGGGGGGGAGGAGGAGGGGAAAGGAAAAAAAGGAGAGGAGGGAGGAGAAGGGGGAAAAAAAAACCCAAAAAGGGGAGGGGGGGGGGGCGGTTTTTGGGGGGGGGGGGGGGGGGAAGAGGGAAAAAATGGGGGGAAAAAAAGGAAAAAGGGGTTTTTGGGAAAAGGGACAGGGGGGGGGAAAAAAAAAAAAACCCCGGGGGGGAGAGAGAGGAGGGAAGAGATAACCATCATTATGTGATGAGATGCAGCTGTGCTGTGCGCTTTTCGATAGGAAGCGAGGCTGTCGACATATTACTTCTTTATGAAGAGGCTTTAATTAGAAAGCTCAAGCAATTAGGTAAAGTAAGGAGCTCTTGTATGTTAATTAAGTAAATGAGAGACTTAGTTTTTGCTTGGTAAGAGGTAATTCTAGGGGAAAAACCTACTCTTGGGTAATGAACGTTCTTCATCATAACATATATTAGGTGTGTTGTAATAATTTGAAATCAGATTTTTTAGCATTTGTTAGATAACTATGTTATTGAAGGATTCCAAGCGAATTAGTGCCATAGCAGTACGAAGTGTACGAAATTGTGATTATTTTAGTGAAGTTCTTGGATCCTAAACACTGAGGTCTGTAGTTCTCCGCGCGAATGGTAATGCACCAACTTAACTGGGCAGTGCATGTTACGGCGGTTCATGGATTTAGTTCATGGAGGAAATTCATGCCAACGATAGAACCATGCTCTCCGTGGGCTTGTAAGGCTGATGTGAACTACCAGAAACCATTCATCTTCAGCTTGACTCTGCAGTGCACGTGTCGTCGTCAGATCTATCACTCTACCTTATAATGCATCTGTTGCGTGCACGATTGTTTGCATTGTTCCTCCTCGTGAGACCGTGTCGGCGTGTATTATTTCTGGGCGAGGGATTTGCCGCCGGTGTAACAGCAGTGTTCCCATTATGGTTCCATCTTCCTTCGTGACTCACCGCCTCTTCCCAGTGCATTGTCCTCATCGCTATATTGTGTCGTGCCCTCCTTTGATTAGCGTCGACTCAGCTTTGTGCAATCGCTGTACTGGGTAGCGCAACATGTCTCTTCACATGGGTTATGTATGGGACAAGCCTTTCAGCCTTCCCTGCACGGCCGGGAGAGAAGAAAAGTTGTTAGGGAAGGCCAAGCCAGCCGTGTCCGTCGCTTGCTTCTCGGTCGTTTTACACACCACACCGCGCGCGCCAGCGCGTGGTGTGGTGTGTACACACACACGCACACGCACACGCACACTCTCTCTCTCACACACACACACACACGCACACACACACACACACACACACACACACACACACACACACACACACACACACACACACACACACACACACACACACACACACTAATAGTAATAATAATAATAATAATAATAATAATAATAATAATAATAATAATAATAACAATAATGATAATAATAATAAATCATAATAATAAAAAATAATACATTTAAAATACTGAAAGAAAGAACGAAATCGCCTGTGAAGTGCCAGCGCCTTATATATTGAGGACGATTCCAAGTAAACATTTATTTAAGAAAACAAATAGAGACCACATACAAAAAAAAATGTGTTCGTGTTAATTTCCTGTTTGTAGTTTTATAAATGGTTTATTTATAAACGCACTTCCACATGCACGCACCCCTGTCCACACACACGTATGTGTAAGCATTTAAAACAATAAATTATGCATTTGGCGTTTAGCTGTGTCAGAAGGTTTATAGAATGGAGAAGCATAGACTTTTAAAGTTGTTTGAGAAACGAGACTTATAAGGAAGATATGAAAGTGATCATTCGGTCAGCGTTTCTATCGCGTTATATTTCCCAAAGTTACAGCCATTTTCCCGGTCTTTTATTGTCTCCCGCCAAGATCACACGATCGCTCTTTCTGGTAAGCATAAACGCGCAATAATACGCCTCTGCAGCCCCGCGCCGAAGTGTTCCCCAGTGTAATTACGTCGTAAATCAGACTAGGATGAATTGTCGGATTTTGTTGTTATTGTTGTTGTTATTATTTTCTTACCGCGTTTTCTTCAAGCCGCAAGGCGGTAAACAATTTTGATTTTAAAGATGGGAGTAGGAAGGAAAAAGATTGGTGTTTTGTGGTTGGTAATTTATGTATTTTACTGCCTGACCGGTCCAACATCTGCCGCAAGATGTACAACAAGCGCAGTTTGTTGTTGTACAGAAAGCTACACAAAGTGACTCGGGAGAACCGCACTGTGCCATAAATCGTTCTATTTACATCCGATAAGCTTCTGCCCAACAGCGTTCGGAATACATGAGCAGAAGGCCCGTGACCCCGTAACGGAGGGAAGCTAGGTCTCGGAGAACGCTGTGTGCATTGCAACGCCTGGTTTAGGGCTAAGGTGAGAAAATGGTGAAGACTAGCTACTTGTAGGTAAGATACTGAGCGTGTTTTTTTCCCGAGGTATTTCCAGTAAAGGATGATACAGCCGCACGATCGCAGTTATCTCGATGGGGTTGCTGTAAAGAGCACGGGGAACAGAGCTCGAGCACCGTATCCAGGGAAACGCATTGACCATGCTCACTGCTTCTTCGTGATTGAAAGGGCAACCGCTACTTTGCTGCCACGCTATACACGCATCGCTCAGGAGTTCTGCCAGTCTTTCATTTTCTCGTGTGCTGTTTATTATTATTATTATTGTTCTTATTATTATTTTGGCAAGCCCCGCGTGAGTTAGGATAAAGTTGTACGTGTGAGATTTCCTTTGGGGAAACTTGAGAATTGCTTTGGTAGATGATCAAGGTTTGCTGAAGTACATACATTAGTATGAATAGAAGTTCAGCCTTACCCAGTGAGGGTAAATGTATAGTGTGCTACCCTGCTTCACCTTGATACTGAGCATCGTAGAGAGCACTACTTCAACGTACTGAAACAAGGAGACATACATACGCTCATTTATACATTCACAGGCACACAGATGCATTCTCATTCTCGCTCTCACACTCACGTACTCTTACAGTCATTTACTCTTCCTCCCTCCCTGTCCCTTTCTCTCTCTCCCTCTCTCTCTCTCCTTCTGTCTCTCTGTCCCTTACACTCTCCCTCTCACTCTTCCAGTCCCCCTCCCACTACCCCCTCTCTCCCTTATTTTTTCTTAAATTTTTTAAGATGTTAGTCATAATTGCAACGTTAAGGATAAATATTTAAGCGTATTTGTAGTTTATTTCATATATGTCCATGAAGCCTGTTTTTTTTATTTTTTTTTCTGAAAGCTCATTTTCACATAAATGAGATTACTGAATTAGTTATAGAAAACGGAGAAGTGATATAGATCGTAAGTATTATTTATTTGACTTTTTTTTTTTACTACTACTACTACTATACTACTACTATTACTACTACTACTACTACTACTACTACTACTACTACTACTACTACTACTACTACTACTACTACTACTACTACTTGCCTGCCTGGCTACATGCACGTGTGTCTTTCTAAGTATATATATATATATATATATATATATATATATATATATATATATATATATATACGTATATATATATATATATATATATATATATATATATATATATATATATTCATTCATTTAACGGTAGGTTCATGTCTGAGCCGCCGTGGTCACATCATGATACTTAATTGTAGTTTTCATGTTGTGATGCTCTTGGAGTGAGTACGTGGTAGGGTCCCCAGTTCCTTTCCACGGAGAGTGCCGGTGTTACCTTTTTTAGGTAATCATTCTCTCTATCTTATCCGGGCTTGGGACCAGCACTGACTTGGGCTGGCTTGGCCACCCAGTGGCTAGGTATGCAATCAAGGTGAAGTTCCTTGCCCAAGGGAACAACGCGCCGGTCGGTGACTCGAACCCTTGAACTCAGATTGCCATCGTGACAGTCTTGAGTCCGATGCTCTAACCATTCGGCCACCGCGGCCTTGGTGATCATGGGCTTCCATGATTTTTTCTTGGCAATTTAGAGCGGTGGTTTGCCATTGCCTTCCGCCCGGTGATATATATATATATATATATATATATATATATATATATATATATATATATATATATATATATATATATATATATATATATATTTATTTATTTATTTATTTATTTATATTGTATATGTATGTATAAGTGCATTTGTATCCTTTTAGTTCTTAGGCCGTATGGTGAATAGGAATCAGAAAGCAGGATGATCCTTGCCAGGTCCACCTTGCCATCTACAGTAGGCCTCTCAGCATTTAGATCAGGGTTCTGCTTAAGCCGAGCTTGCGACCCGTTGCCAGGAGATAAGTTGGGATGTCGTTTTGGAAGCTGTGATTTATGACCTTGTTCCGGAGGGCGCGGTGTGTGCTTCCGAGCCTGGAAAGTAACCGGCCGTCATGCCTGCGTATTGTTCACTTGCATCAGAGTGAATAGTACATGAAGTTGCCCTTTTTCTGCCTTGCTATCATCCTTGTTCTGAAATATACAGGAATAAACGCTGCTTTTCCCGCCGGATGAGGCAGATGTCGCCGTAAATAAAGCCAGCCAAGCGAAGCAACAACTGGATTACTGAGCCGCAGCGGGATTTTTGGCGCGTGAACCACATCATCTCACTCGGCTAACGAACAGAATAACACCCGCCGGTAATTCCCTTTTTTTTTTTTTTTTTTTTTTTACATGTGACCGTGATTTTAGTAATGTGCGAAAAGTTTTCTGTTCTGCGAATTCGTGCGACGAGGACGCAAATTGCTGGGTAGGTTAATGTTCGGTCATTACCGGTGTGGCGGGGCCCCTCGTTCGCATCCCCGCCTAGGCTTGTCCTCGCCCGAAACGACGCCTCGCTTATGCAGGACGCCGCCGCGGGCTCCTCTCCTCGCCTTGGCATTTTATAGTCGGAAAGTTTTGTAATATCGGCGATTTATAGAGAGCGAGGAAAATTAAATTCGCGCGTTCCATTATGGAGTTGACGAGTCGTCGCGGACGGGCAGATTGTCCTGGAAGTTCTTATTATCTTGGAGAGGCTTATTACTGTTGTTTTTAAGGATTCATAAAGCTGAAAGCTGGTCAGGTCATATGGGATTTCCCTCCATGTTGCCATTCTGAATCAGGGGAGATGGAATACAAGTCCATCCCATGGCCTTGATCAGAAGAAGACAGCGGTGGAGGAGGAGGACGACGAAGAAGAAAAAGAAGAGAGGAAGAAAAGGAAGAACAGAAGGGGAAGGGAGGAAATAAAAAGAGGGAGAGGAAGAGGGAAGGGAAAGGAAAAGTTTTTTTTTCTGTGTGTGTGTGTGTGTGTGTGTGTGTGTGTGTGTGTGTGTGTGTGTGTGTGTGTGTGTGTGTGTGTGTGTGTGTGTGTGTGTGTTTTTTCCTTCTGCTGTTTGTGTCCGCGTAAACATTATAATGCCGGGAGAGCGAGCGAAGCCGTGCAGAGCGAGGAACAGGGCGAAGCGAGGGCGAGTCCATGAAGAACCCTGGCCTGCGGAGGCGCGGCGAGGCTGTCCGGGAAATGCCCCCGAGAGAGCCTGTGCGCCCAGGCGTGTCTCGGGAGCGAGCGGGCCCTTTGCCTCGTGTCGTCGCAATCTTCTGGTCGATGGAAGGCCGGCCAAGGGAAGGTCACGTGCTGTGCAGGTGGACGCGCGCCTTCGATTAACATGTTGGGAATCTTTTCGTGAATGTGTGGACAACTTTATGATCCTTAATGACAAGTTGCCCCCTCTACCTCCCACATCCCTACCCCCGACCCCTATGTCTGAGAAATAGTAAAGAGTGTGCGTGACACTCAGATAGAATTAGGAAAATCACTTTCTCTTATTGCTTGTGGTGGTTTCTCCTGCCTCGATATTTTTATTTCTCTGTAAGGTTCGATGTCCATTTCAGGGCAACCTTAACAGAATAGGAATAGCCTTTTATAAGAAGTAGAGTGTAAAAAATGGTCTGTCTCTCATTATCAAAAAGTCAGAAGTTCCATATCCAAGTGGACATGGAAGACATGTCCACAAAGGAACATGCTCACTAAACCACGGCTTAATGCGGTAGGCTGGCCAGTTCCTTTTCGGCCCGCCGTTGATGAACTGGCATGTTGATGCCAGCATGCCAGTACTTGGTTGCAGCTGAGTCAAGGGGCTGGCCGGCCAGCGCCTAATCACTGAACTATACCACTTCCTGAATGTTGATATTCTATATCTGGATCAATCTTGTATATGATATGTTTTATCGTTTTAACATTTACAGTGCATTCTTACGTAATACAGTTGTATTTTGTTGGCCTTAAACTTCAAAAATAGTGGTTTATGCACGGGACATTACTTGAAATACTCACGAAGTATAAATAAAATCTACCGTAACTACAGGCCATATTTTCCTCATTGCGTGTTTTATACAAAAGAATGAAACTCCGACACAGCTTCGACTCGTTAACACGTCGCGTGCCCGACTCCGCGGCCCGGCAGTGTGACGTGTGAGGCGTCCCATGTTGCGCTGTCGGCTGATAAAGCCACCGTTAAGAACCCCGACTCGACTCACTTATCAAAATTGTGCTTCATTGTGCTACGCTCTTGCCCGACTCCCTTGATTGACACGCGCGAAGAGTGATCATGTCGGCGAATAGTAATTGCGCCGACGGGACGCTCCATGTTTAAGAGTTGCTTCGTGTTAATCCTGTGTGCGTGGGTGTCGGATTGCGGGGGAAACGCTCCGTGCTTCTGCAGGGAACGGGAAGCGTAGAGGGATCGGATGAAAGAGAGGGAAGGGACAGAAAAGACGAGGTAATGCAAGGCAGGCGTGAAATAGAGAAGAGAAGGGGGACAGGAAGACAAGAAGAGCTCGAAGGGGCACTAGAAATCCGAGAGATTTGAAAGGGATTTCGTCAGTCTCGTGTAATATCGCCTTTGGATTGCCGGCGTCTCGGTTCCAATGGCGCTGATTTGTGGAAGTGAGCCGTGTCGTCACTCTTGCGTTTAAGAGATTTACTCAAATGCAGGCAAAGTGGCGAAAGTCGATTATGGGAAAATATTAAAGATGCAGTAGATGAGAGGAAGGCTTACGCACGGCTATAACGTTGATAACAAGAAGAAAAATTATAAATGTTGATGATAAGTCATTGATAATAAAATAATAACCACATTACGGCCTTGTATGCAAATGGTGTAGTCAGTCCTTAGCCTCACCACCTACTCCGGATGGTCAAAAAATGTTTATGCAAATGCGCGAGAGGGGAGCCCGACGAAGGGACAGCGAAGGAATGCGAGGTGGAACTCCCATTGGTTTCGCTGAGGAGGGAAATTGGACATTCTGGAAGCCAATTTTCCAGTGGGAGTCTCCGGGCGGGTAATGGGTTACTTAATTGAGAAGTTCGTTTTATATATTTTTTGAATGGAGTATTTGGTTGGTTGAACATTTCTCGGTCGTAGCTTCTGCTTTTATTGATATTTGGTTTTCATCACTCATAGTTCGTATATTTTATGCTCGTTACGGCGTTTTTATGTTGGTGTATTATTATTATTATCATCATCTTCATTATCGAAATACCAACCGCCACAACTACCAATCACCACCGCAATCACGAACTACCACAACCACCACCCATTGCAACCACCTCCACCGTTACTATATAATAAGATATTAAACACCTGTCTTTTCTATTATGAAATTGCTCATTAGATCTGTTTGGTTCTTCCAGGTACGAATGGCTTGCAGGAGACAGATCCATATCGTGGAATGGTATAAGTATTAATGTTGCTACAGTTACTAGGAACAAAATTATTGCCCCTAATACTAAAGGTATTACTATTTGTAAAGCGTTAAAACTGTTTAACTGATATTGTTATTTACATTACTCTGAATTCTGTTGCAAGCATTCATTTGTTGTGAAATGTCAATTACTGTAATTGGCATTGGTCCGGCAAACAAAAGTATTGATTGGTGTTTGTTTATGAACAATATTTCTGAAGCCTGTAGTACTGTTATTATCACATTCGAAGCTGTTCCTAATTCCAGTATTGAAATATTAAAAGCTCATTTTTCTTATAATTTTACTTTTGATCTATAAAAGGTATATATTTTCATGTAGTTGCAAAATATTATTGTTATTAGCATTGCAGATTCACTTCTTTCTTTGTCCAGGACATTATGATTTCGTGATATTTTACGTTGCACAGTCAACACGGTATTCTTGCACATGTTAATTCATGCGCCGAAATTAAATCACTTTTCGAGTCGTGCTGAATGATGCAAATATTTTTTCAAGCTCTCATCAAAGGGAGGGAAGGAGAGAGAGGGAGAGAAAGAGAGAAAAAGAGAAAGAGAGAGAAAGAAAGAAAGAGAGGGGTAGAAAGGGAGAGGGAGAGGGAAAGAGAGAGGGAGAGGAGAGAGGGGAGAGGGAGAGGAGAGAGAGGAGAGGAGAGGGAGGACGAGAGAGGAGAGAGAGAGGAGAGAGAGAGAAGGGAGAGAGAGAGAGAGAAGAGAGGAGAGGAGAGGGAGAGAGGGAGAGAGACAGAGGGGAGAGGGAGAGAGCAGGGAGAGAGGAGAGAGACAGGGAGAGGGAGAGAGACAGGGAGAGGGAGAGAGACAGGGAGAGAGAGGAGAGGGAGAGAGAGAGAGGAGGGAGAGAGAGGGGAGAGAGAGAGAGGAGGGAGAGAGAGAGAGAGAGAGAGAGAGGGGGAGGATGAGAGAGAGGAGGGAGGATGAGAGAGAGAGGGAGGAGAGAGAGAGAGGGAGGAGAGAGAGGAGAGGGAGGATGAGGAGGAGGATGGAGGAGAGAGAGGAGAGGAAGGAGGAGAGAGAGAGAGAGAGAGAGAGAGAGAAAGAAAGAAAGAAAGAAAGAAAGAAAGAAAGAGAGAGAGGGTGTGTGTCTGCAGACACACACACACACGTGTGTGTTTTTTTGTGATTGATTAGTAACCGTCATTTATTAGAGGTTGCGTGGGTCTCCTCCCAGGAGGCAGAGCAGTAGCAGCATCGCCCCTGCCGCCCCGCCGGCTGTGACCGGAAAGGTGATCGGCGACGATGTGGTCAACGTCCTTACCAGGTTATCCGAGGCCGTTATTGGGTTAGTGGGAGGGCCGGGACCTGTGTAGGAGAGGGAGGAGAAGGGGGTTCGTTGCGGGATAGAGGTGGGATGCGGGGGGAAGGGAAGGGGTAGGGAGGAGGATAGAGGGGGATAAAGGAGGGGAGGCCGAGAGGGCGAGGATTAGAGAAAAGGGGTGGGTGGGGAGGAGGACTTAAGAATGGTTGTATTACATTATTTTCTGCATGGCAATAACTGTAATGGAAAGAAAGAATGACAACGGTAAAGGAAGACAGCATAATTGATGCTGATACTGTAAAGTGACCTTTTAAATTTACAAAATTTACTCTTATATTTGTAAGGAACTACTATTTGGTGAGGAATATCGTCATATTGGTACAGAAAAAGTGTTATTTCTTGCAAATGTAAAATCATGCAAGGCATGAATTTACTTTTCACGTTGTATATAACTGACATTGGTGTTATTATTAGTTTGTTGATATGATCAGTACTGTCTCCTCTTTTATGCATTATTATGATTATTATTCTTTGCTTCTTCAGTCTA
>NC_051387.1:35520410-35527910 GCF_015228065.2 Penaeus monodon
CTCTCTCTTGTTAGGTATACTTGACGAAGCAGATTTTGCAGTGATATAAAAGAGTGTTGTTATTACATACTGAAATATGGTTCCATGTTGATTAGTTGATGTGATAGCCATGAATCAGTGTGACTCCCTTTATCGCTTTTCTTTTAGACTCTCAATTTTGTTTCTTTGTATTTTTTAAGAAAAGGTGGTGCTATCTTTGCTGCGTTCGGATCTCGCGCTGATAGACGCCGGGATCAGAATAGTCTCGAGTTGGTAATGGATATGCTGTTCCCTTCGTTCCAGGAGGCGAGTCCGTGCGTCACACCGGCATATTTCCATACCAAAGGGAACTCAAACTTCATCGTGCCATGGAGCCGGGGCTAATTTAGGGATGTAAATTTTATATTTGCATTAATCAGCTTCGTAATTTTGCTCTAGATATCTGTCAAGGAAGTTTAGATGATTGTGAATAATTTGCATGTGTGTGTGTGTGGGGGGGTTGTATCTCATAATACGCAAACGTTTTAATTTTACAACAGAGGCTGTTTCCTTCCGGGTAATTAAGGCTCTTTTAGACTCGAAAATAATCTCCTTTCGCTCCATAAAAAACTGCTGCAGACTTCATACAAAGTCCGCGAAGTATTGCCTTCTTGAGGACATACTTGGATGAAAACCGTTATGGAAAAAATCCGTTATGGAAATGGCCACCCGCAGTGAAATGTATACTTGGCAGCTGCAAAGTCTACAGGGCAGTGATGGTACACAAGATGATTTGGCGGGAAAAGGGGCAGGCGGACGGGGTTAAATGCTCCCCCCGACTTCACCTCTGACCTTTAGCGAGCCGGGAGAATGTGTGGCGCGGCTGCTCCTGCGTCCCTTTCACCTGTCATCTCTCGCTCACTTCCTTTGTCTCTCTCGCTCATTTCCTTCGTCTCTCTCGCTCACTTCCTTTCTCTTTCTCTCTTACTTCCTTTGTGATCTCTCTCACTTCCTTTGTTCTCTCGCTCACTTCCTTCGTCTTTCGCGCTAATTCCCCTCGTCTCTCTCGCTCACTTCCTTCGTCTCTCTCGCCCACTTCCTTTCTTTTTTTCTCTCACTTACTTTGTGATTCTCTCTCACTTCCTTCGTCTCTCTCCCTCACTTCCTTTGTTTCTCTCGCTCACTTGCTTCATCTCTCTCGCTGTATTTTGATAAAATGGAAAACATCTATATTGAGATAGATGTAAATTTATAGATTAAATTACTGATATAGTATTGCCACCACAGTAAGCGTTTTAGGCCAGCATTCAATTACAGATATGGTTAATATACCTTCATACAGTGAATGTTATAAAAACGAGTAATTTGTATGAGAAGCGATCTGATGATCCCGTATTATTATGATTATGATTGTTTTTGTTGTCATTATCATCATCATCATCATCATCATCATCATCATCATATTATTATCATTATTATTGTTGTTAAAGGTGTTGGTATTGTTATTATTATTTTTGTTGTCATTATTACTATTATTATTATTATTATTATTATTATTATTATTATTATTATTATTATTATTATTATTATTGGGAATAGAGTTACTAGCTTCACCGTTGCTGACAAAGGTGGCTTCGCATTCCAACTCAGCAGCAGCACAATTCTACTCTTTTCCTGTCCTTGGTGATGATTGTTATGACTGGAAACTCGCGATGTTATTGCTAATATCACTCTTACTTTTGTTGCAAGTAATAATGGTCATAAAAGTGATAATGATAAGAAAATAATAATCGTAATAATTATAAGTTTGTTTACAGCCAAGTCTTGTTCTTAGAACAATTGGGCTTTGTCGATTCCTTTACCGTGTGAGACTATGCTATCATTAAAAAATCTGACCCACCATGGTACCCCAACTGATGATAAGCAAAACGGATAATATGCCAGAAAAAAAATACGATGTAATATACGCTCTTTCCGTATATGGTGTGTCGTTTCTTCTGGCACTCCACTTGACGATGTGGGCGTGAGGCACCCGAGCGCGTGGCGACTGAGAATGGCGGTCGCTGCACCAGGACGCGGCGAATAGTTCCAATGCCGTAACTCGTTACGTGACATCCGCTCATTTTACCCTCCGCTGTGAAGGGTTGATGGTCGCTGTAGTGTTTGTGCGCGGCGCCACCATGGAGGCTGTGCCTTTCTCTTGGCGAAAATGTTTCTCTCTCGCCTATGGAATATGCAGAAAGATCGTTGCAAGTTCTTTGTCAGAATTACTGGTCTCTTTCCTAAGTAGGTCAAGTCTCCTTCTAGCTTACGAAACTTTGAAAAGTTTCTTGGAAGGTGTGTATGGCTATGAATTTGGACAGCATATCGATTCCATGAAGGCCTCGCCGGAAACGCCAAGGCCCCGCGTGCCCCGAGCAGCTCTCAGGCCGCCCCAGTCCGTCACACTTAAGCGCGACTTTTCCGTACCCATTCATGCAGCCGCTGTTGCTAAACTCGAACACAAAGGGGATATTTCAAGTGGGCTTTTATGGTGCCTTTTCCCCTGTTCGTTTACGACAAATTCTGTAATTTTATCACATGCTTGCAGCCAAGAAAATACGTTTGTGGTGTGCACAGTGCTGCTTCCTATCGGGATTGGCGAGGTGCCTTATTAATTTTGGATTGTGGAAACTGGCTGTTTTTCACAGAACGGCTTGTTTGTATAGTAGGGGATGTCGTGTGTGTGTTGTGTGTAGGAAAGTATGTTTATTTGTAGGGCATTTACAAGCGTGATGAAATGTCAATCAGTATTGATGCCTCGGTCGATATTGCCGTTCCGGTTTTCCAGTCGATTATTGTTGGTGTTTATTCATCAAGTCCCGTGTAGGGACTACCGTTAACACTTTTAGATTTACTTGTCGTAGAGTGCCATTTCAGCCGTTTCCTTTGTTGTTGCTTAGTGGTTTTGTGTTTCAAATAAAGCTAACAGGTTTCCGATACGGCCTCGGAATTGAGGCGTGAAGCTCGTGGTGGTGATGTGGGCCTGGGCGCCGCGCCACGCCCTCCCGCCTCGCACCTCCTCGCCGCCGTTGTGGCAGGCCTTCTATTGACCCTCGCCCGCCGCCAAGAACGCCCTCGAGAATTACCTTGCGAGTTGACGAAAGGAAATGTTGCCATGGCCTTTCAGAGTTGAAGGAAGTGAAAAGAGAGAGGGCACTTTGAATCATAAAGGTTTTCCTTACGTCGTCAGTCATTTACCCTCACACATTTTTGGCCTTTATTCACCTTTATTCTTTCCTAACCCTTATTTACCCGTGTGCTTTCCAAGACCTTCTTTCATCCCTACAATTTCCTTGGTCTTCATTCACCTCTCCGGACCTCCGCTCACCCTCACCCAATCTGCCGTGGCTTTCGTTCGCCCTCACCCCAGCCTGCCTTCGCTCACCCTCACCCTCACCTAAACCTGCCGTGGCCTCCGCTCACCCTCACCCTAACCTGCCTTCACTCACCCTCACCCTAACTTGCCTTCGCTCACCCTCATCCCAGACCTGTCTTTGCTCACCCTCACCCCAACCTGCCGTAGCCTTCATTCGCCTTCACCCCAACCTGCCGTGGCCTTCGCTCACCCTCACCCCAACCTGCCGTGGCCTTCGTTCGCTCTCATGCCATTGCATCCATCCTCCTTGAAGCGCCCCCACCCCTCCATGCGCGTCACCCTCCCCCCAGCCCCGCCTGCGATCCTGGCGGGAAAGCCTCTTATTGTAGTTTTCTCTGCATGCTTTGTGCGTTGAGTGGAGTTCAGTTATCTGGCAACGTGAACATGAATTCCCGCTGCATGTTGCACGCGTGTTTGTGGTGTGCAGTAATCAGATCAGTTTGTTTTGTAAAAAATGGGGGGGGGGGGCTATGTATTTGTTAATGATACTGAATTATTTGTTTTTCGATGTGTTTTCCCCGACACAACAGTACGTACATACCGATGGAAGATGGAGGAATAGAAGTATGTAAAAAGGAAGCGCTGATCACATAAGTTTTTTTTGACTCGCGACAAGAGTTCCAAGTACCACGTCAGCATCAAGAGACTTGTTTGAATTCCGTTTATAGAAGGGATTTATAGCCCATTATTTCCCCAACCACCTTCGCTTATATACTTCCTGTTTTTATACCTCTCATTGAGCATTGAGCTGTCTGTGTGGCCAGGCAGCTTGAGGAGCAGAATTCAAAAGCTGGGGCGCAGAGCCGAGGGCTCAGGAAGAGATCAAACTTGTGGCACGGCGGGAGCCTGTGGTACGAAGGGCTTGTGAAGCCACTTGGTGTGGAGAGCATTAAAAGAGTCATCGAGGCCTCTCAGATGCGGATCACATGCCACTCGCCATCAGCTGTTGCTCGGCCCTCTCGCTGCCTTCGTCTGGCGAGGATAATGCACACAGAAAGCGCAGGAAGTGGAGGAAAGTGGAGTGTGTCTCCAGAGGTGGAAACACGCTACACAGCTTAGCCCTTTCGCAGAACCTCTGGAATCGTCATTCTGACAAACACATACATGTGCGTGTGTACGTGCGTGCCTCTACGTGAGTGAGTGAGAGAGCGAGGGAGTGAGGGAGTGAGTGAGTGAGTGAGTAAGTGAGTGAGTGAATGAGTGTGAGTGTGAGAGAGAAAGTGAGTAGGAGTGATGTAAGTGAGTGAGAGTGTAAGTGAGTGAGAGTGTAAGTGAGTGAGAGTGAGTGAGTGAGTGTGTGAGTGAGTGAGTGAGTGAGTGAGTGAGTGAGTGAGTGAGTGAGTGAGAGAGAGAGAGAGAGAGAGAGGAAAGAGAAAGAGAGAAAGAGAGAGGGAGGGAGTGTGTGAGCTAGTGAGTGAGTGAGTGAAGCGAGAGACTGGAAAAGGATGAAAGGGAAAAGAAATTTATTTGCTCTTTTGAGCCGAATATGAAGCGAGAGTTTGGAGCGAGGAAAATGGCGTGAGAAGGTGGAATGTTGATGTTGGAGGGAAAAGAAGAAGAAGAAAAAGGGGAAGAAGGAGAAGAGAAGGTCAATTCAGCGAAGATGAAAACCAAGATCGATAGATTTGTCATAAAAGCAAGGAATGTCGCTGGTCCGGAATGCTATGAGGGGCGAGGGTAGTAGCCGCTGCGTGTGGATATGAATTGTGCCGGGAAAACGACTCCCTCGTTTTTTCCGAGGATTTGTGCACGAAAGGAGACTCAGGCTTAGTGAGAGAGAGGCAGAGACAAGGAGGGACTAGAGAAAGAGAAAGTTTCTTATGTAAGAAATGGAAGGGCCAGCTATGGCGTGGAGGAAAGTGGGAAGAACATACATAATTTATAAGGAAAGGCAAAGAGAGAGAGAGGACGGGGGCCATTAAAGTGTATGATACGAAGAAGGACGAGGAGGAGAGAATGCATTGTTTACGGCCATCACGTAATGGTGAACAACCCTCCCGGTCACCTAGAGATTTCTTACTCCCCACATTAAAGTAGAACACCTGTCTTATTCGACGCATTAAAGAAGAACAGCTGTCTCATTTTGTACGTTAAAGGAGAACATCTGTCTTGTTCGACGTATTAAAGTGGAACATCTTTTTCATTCGACGCATTAAAGTGGAGCATGCGCCTCATTTGACGCACTGAAGTACAACACAACTCTCTTTCGACACACTAAAGCAGAACGCCTGTCTCATTCGACGCACGGATGAAGAAAACGTGCCTCACTCGACGCATTAAAGTCAAACACATGTCTTACTCGACTTGAACTTCAATTAAGTCGCCGTCATTTGGCGCACCTGCCTCGGCCGTTGGACAGAGAGCAAGGCCGTCCCACCCGAGGCATTAAGTCCGTATTGCAGCTGCATTCCGGGGATTAGCGTGAAGATGAGAGGGCGGAATGCGGAGAGGGATTGCGAGGCAAGGGAGGCAGGGCGAGGCGTATGGTTAGTGTAGTTAGCACGTTTGGAATTCATGTCGAACAGATTGCGAGTAGAACAACGAAGGGAAGTACAGGAAAACACACGAATACGCCGAAGGCCTTTTCGCATTTATTGCTTCATCAGGGCCTTCGGTGTAGTTAGCAGTTATCACGTTGTGGTTGGGGAGGCGCTGATGCGGTTGCCACCGGTAGGATATTTTGCGTCTGTGTGGGCAGCTGGAACGAGTGGCGATGGCGGGAATCTGTTGCTGAATGGGCAAGGGTGTGGGTGTTGCAGCGTGGAATGTGGCGACTGGCTTTTAAAGCCTTGCCATGGAAACCGTTGGCAAAACGCGGCGAGTCCGAGGCCACCATCAATCAAAATTTTCCAATCTACACGTTGGCTCTGGATCAGTATACAAATGTCCAACTTTAACAAAAGCTGTTTCATGCTCGTTGGATCGAGAGTTAACGACGATATTCCAAACGCGTTTCATATATACAGCACATTTGGCATTTGTATACGCAAAAAAGTTCTGTTGAACAACGGTAAAAATATGTGTCGCCATGGCTCCCTTTCGAGAACCAGGCTGCTTTAAACAAGAGACATTGCATTGTTTTAACCCGAAGCGCAGCGGGGGCGAAACACGAGCTCCAAACCCATAGCCACCTACGGGCGTCTAAAGAGGAACGGGGGCGCAAGGAGGTCGTGCTGGGTCGCCATCGCTCTTCCCATTTCAAGGTCCGCCGCCCACGAGACGACCGAGCGGGAGGCACAGGCCGAGGGGCGAAGGTCGGGCCTTATGGGACTCCTTTGTGTTTGTTTATGGGGGCGTTTGATTTTGTTTGTGTTTGTGTGGGAGAAGTATATGTTTGTGTATGGATGTGTGTGTGCGGTTGTGTATGGATGTGTGTGTGCGGTTGTGTATGGAGGGATTGTGTTTGTGGTGGAGCGTACTGTAGGTTTGTGCGTGTGTGTGGGTGTGAGTGAGTGAGTGAGTGAGTGAGTGGATGAGGCAGGGATGGAGAAACGTGAGACAGAAAAGACTAGCGCAGGAAAAGAAAATCATGGAACGGGAGGCACAGACTCTTCCCTAAGCGAGACGAACTGAACGAAGAGGACGAAGAGCCCACGCAAGTACATGGAAGCCGTAAGACAAAAGTCGGGTGTGAGCGGCAGAATCCTTCACCAAGAGGTCCTTGGGAGCAAGAGTGGTTCATATTTCCTCTCGAAATCCTCCTCATAGAAGGTCAAGATTACAGTGGAGAGCCATCGAGGTCGGTCTCGCATCCGGCAAGAGTGACTTCAGCTCCCGCGGGTGTTGCGCGCTTACTTGGCGTGACATCCTGGTACGTGCTCGAGCCTTGTGTGATACGTTGTCCTCTCCTTATTCCTGATATGTGTCCATTCTTCTTTTAGGAAAACAATAGAAGCAGTTCAGAATTATGCAACAGATGGCGTTCGTTTGCATTGTTTCACTTAATCCTCCTTAAGTTTCTAGCTCGAGTAGACAAGACAGGTGATTCTCCATCACAGAACACCTGATTTGTCATCTGTGGAGGAACAAGTCCTGTCACTTTTTGTTGTATCTGTAATTTCATTGAATTTCTTTATCGTTCGCGTCCACTCACCCGATGAATTATACCGTGCTTCCGTATTTCT
>NC_051387.1:35535410-35547910 GCF_015228065.2 Penaeus monodon
CAGGCGCGAGAAGTTGCTACTGTCGCCTGGAGGTTACTGCTGTGGCTGGGCACCACGGCGGGCAAGGACTCGGTTCCGCCGAGTCAGCACCAGCTGACACACACGTGAGCAAAATCAAGCAGACAGTATGTCACACCAAGAATATCCATTGTATCAAATGGAATCCAAACCAAACTTTAAACTTTATGGGATGTTATCATACTTTGAAACCATTAAACTGACTGCATCAGTGATTTTGGTGTAACTTACATCCAACACGCGTTTTTTTTTTCATATTGTTGAAAGTTTTTAATTGTTGCTTCTGTTGTTGTTTTTCCTTCCCGTTCCAAATGGGCCCGCTGGGGTGGCGCCGTTAGTCATTATGGATTTTAATTAAGGACAAGTTTTTGGGCCATTTGTTTTGGTTTTGTTTTGTTTCCTTGATGGCGATTTAGGGGTAATTTGCGTTGAATAATTAATGTCTTAGGAGGAATTAAGGCTGAGTCATTACATTTTAGGATGTATATAATTAACGTCTGGCCTGGTGGCTCAGCGGACCTTTTACTATTATAGCAGAATAGTCGCACTATTTATTTTCTTTTTTGTTTAATTTATTCATATATGCATATATACGTATATATTGTATTGTATGTCATATAGATTTTCCTGTGTTGATATGGATATATATATATTTTTTTTTTTGACGTGCGAAATGGATACCGCATTTTGATTAGTATGGTAATGATGGCGAATTAAAGCCAAATATTCTCATTTGATTAATTTCGTAAACTTTTTTCGCATGGCAGGCGTAGGGGTTCTCATATCGCATGCTAATGTGTATATTCATGGCGTTTTAATGAAATCTTCTGTTATAACGGTATCGTGGGCATTGCTGATTTTCTCTCATTTTGATACATGATTTATTTTTCTCTTACTATTATTGCAATTTCTATTATCTTTTCTTTTGCCTCCGACCTTATTTTTATCATAAATAGCTGTACTTATCAAGGTGACATAGAGGAAGGACTTGGGTTAATGGCCTTTGCGTTTGGTGGATCTTTTGGGGGTGGGTTGTTGCAGTGGTCGAGTTCCGGCTTTCTCTTTTGCCTTAATTAATGGTCAGAAGTTGTAATCGTGAAATGCTAACAGTGTATAGTAAAGGCCTTATTGCATACATTGCCAAACTCCAGATATATTGAAATGAAAGTAGTGAAGAAATAACTGCAATAATCGGAATTCCGGCGAACGTGTTCCCCGCATGCTGCCCCGGGAGGAAGGCGGCGGGAGGTCATCACCAGTGATGATTATTTGGGTGCATTCAGCAAGCACAATTAACACGCGAGCGGCGGTGTTTGCTTTTAATTAGTCTTGTGGTTTGCAAGCGCAGCGCACGTAGCAAGAGGCTCGGGGAGTATTTCTGGTACTCTGGGTGATAATAAAGCCTCGATTAGTCCGCATATTCCCCTAATGAATTATACAGTAATGAATCATTGGCTGTTGGAAATATATTTATATTTTGGGGGATAATGCGGAGAGGGACGAGCGGGCGCGAGCTAAGTTTTATACAAGTATAATTTATAATTCATTTCGCCTTCGGAAATGACTCATTCAAAGGAGGGTGTAGTTGTTGTTTTTTCGTAGCTGCAATGGGTGTGGAGGTACTAATACGAATACAGCGCTCGTGCAGATAACAACACGACCCGCTCTTCCAGATCTGTAGATAAGGTTGGATGTCCGCCAAGCTTTTCTGTGTGAAGAAGCATTTATCTGTGTTCTTATCTAACGAACTTTATTGGATGACCTCGTCTGGCATTATCAGAATGATGAATGATGGCAAGGATAATTATCAAGCGTCCCGGAGGCCTCTTTCGTTCCCGGGAATTTTAACAAACGTTTTAAGGAGGGAAGCACGAGACGTTTGTTATTCGTTTGTTTATCATTTTTCCGCGCGTAGATCGCGTTGTTAGAGAATTCTGACGATTATTTAGAAATGCATATTTGATGGGTGTCAGGACAGGAAGCTTTCCTCTCTCGGACTAAAATATTCGAGGCATAACGTTTCCAAGCCATTAACGCCGTGGTGAAATGACTGGTGCATTTTAGTACGGACTGATAGTTGAGTAGAATAACTTTTACATTGGCTGGGAAATTAAATGCCCCTAAACGCTTTTGTTTTAATCAGTGTTTTATCATACGTGGAGCTGGATCGCCATGACAGGTAGTGTATGCCAGATGTGTGTGTGTGTGTGTGTGTGTGTGTGTGTGTGTGTGTGTGTGTGTGTTTGTGTTTGTGTGTGTGTGTGTGTGGAATGGGTTTATCCTGTGTTTGCGTGGGTGTGTTTTGTGCGTGTTTGACTTATTTGTGTTGGTGTGTGTGTGTGTGTATGTGTGTTCATATTTATGTCTGTGTAACTGTCAGCAAGTATTCACAGCTATGACTATTCAGTCTAAGCTGATTTTACCTTGAACACGCATCTAAAGTTCGGCTCCAGCGTGGGATAACATTCCATTGTTCGAAAGAGGGGAACTTGATATTTATGGTTATGCAGAACAAAAAGTCGAATAGGAATCGTTCATTTCCCGAACAGGGGCACGTCCCAACTAATAAAAAAAAGATATAACTACGTATAGAATAGAAGAGAAGCTCCAGTTTGTTTTAGATTTTTTATATTTCCATTTTTAAGGGGAAACGAGTGATTGAAACGAGCTGGGAATTCATTTTGATTTTGATTTCTTGATATATACCTTGGTAAAAAATAATTATGATAACAGCCAGACTTCGCAGCCTCACCAGCCGTTGGAGAGAAAATATTTTGGAAGTTGAACCTAATGAGGACCATAGACCCGCGGGAGCCATGCCGGGCTGGGATTCACACGAGGAAAAATATGGATGTGATGCCGGGCGCGCAGGAATACGTATGTCCCTTATGTATGTTCCTTTTGTATGATAATAAGCGGAATATATAAGTTATGGCATGTGCGATATACTGACACTACTGTTCGGAATGATAAGAAAAGGAGTTGAAATTCAAATGGTACATGTTTTTTGGTGTTGCAAAATAGAATGTATATAGGCAGTATAAAACCCACAGGACCAGTACAGTCGACGGAAGTTTAATAACAGTAGGATTTATGAAAGTAGGACGAAGTTGATGTTCATTAATATGCATGGATGTTACTAATGAATACGTTTGCCTTCGGAATCTTTATAGGTGATTGTCATTCCCGTCAACCTTAGACACATTCTCATTGACAAGACATCTACGAGGGTGTACATGGCAACTTCAGCATTATATTCTTTTGCATTCAAGAGTCATAAGCTTAAGTAGAAGATAATTTGTTTGTTACGCATCCATATGTCATAGGGTTTGTTTGTTAAATAGGAGAAAGAAGAAAAATGAAATATGTATAAACGCTGAAACACATATTTACATATATAGATATATATGAGTACAAAGATACATTCCAATATACATGTATGTATGTGCGCGTATGTATGTATGCATGTATGTACACACATTGCAGCATCTTGATATAGCAGCCGCTCATATCAGACGCCGAGGAGATGTTTCCCGTTTAACGATTTTCCGCGAGAGTAGCACAGCCTCGCAAATTGGCCAATTTCACTTAGATTTTCACGGGCGAAGGCGGCGAAGTGGCTATCTGCAGCGGCGCCTTGCGGGGTTAGCTGCTGTGCGAGTCATATGTGCAGGGGAAGGGGGGGGGAAGAGAGAGAGAGGAGGAGTTGAGGAAGAAAGGAACACAAGATAGGAGAGAGAGGGGAAGGGAAGGATAGCGTGTGTGGGAGACTTTAAGGAGGAAAGCACGGACGGGTGAGGAACAAGGAGAGAGCGTAAGATAGATAAGAGGAAAAGGGAAAGAAAGAGGGAGAGAAAAGGAGGACGAAAGACTGAAAAATGAAAGGAAATGAAACTGTGAAGAAGAGAGAGAGAGAGAGAGAAGAGAGAGAGAGAGAGAGAAGAGAGATGGGGAGAGAGAGAGAGAGAGATGGGGAGAGAGAGAGAGAGATGGGAGAGAGAGAGAAGAGAGAGAGAGAGAGGGGGGAGAGAGAGAGAGAGAGGGGAGAGACAGAGAGGAGAGAGAGAGAGAGAGAGGAGAGAGAGAGAGAGAGAGAGAGAGAGGAGAGATGAGAGAGAGAGAGATGGGAGAGGAGAGAGAGATGGGAGAGGAGAGAGAGATGGGAGAGGAGAGAGAGATGGGAGAGAGAGAGAGAGAGAGAGAGAGAGAGAGAGAGAGAGAGAGAGAGAGAGAGAGAACAACCAGGAGATAGTCGGAGCGAGAACAGATACACAAACAGAGAGACAAAAACAAACCGATAGACACAGACAGACAGGCAAGCAAGCAAGCAGAGAGAAAATATAATGAAACAGATAGTCGAAAGAGGAAGATAGATTAAGCGACGGGCAGAAGGGAAGCGCGAGAGAAGCCCACCGCAGCATCCATCCCTGTGGATTCCGCGAGCCCCGCCGGGTTTATGCCCAAAAGAAAATTCGTGGCCGATAAACTAGCGCGCCTGCACTTTGCCGGGCCGCTGATTGCACCCCGCGGCGCTCGGAGGGCCTCGTAACTCCCGAATGAAAAACGGCACATTCCGGCGAGAGTCATGCACCGCGCCATGATTTACGCAGTCCATGAAGAAGAATGCGACGAGTGGTTTCGGACGGCGCTGGCGTTAATGCCCGTCGAATTGCTTCGTTATGGGGATTTAAAGTGAACCTCGGAAGAAAAATGTTATGACGCCGAGGAGGAGACTGGAGGGAAGTCAATACTTGAGGGGAGGCCAGGCGGCGATGCTGTAGCCTCGTGTCCACTTGCAGATGGAGGGATGATTCACGACCTGTTGTTATTTGTACGCTGTGGCGTAAATTAGTATTAGGTTCCTAAGCAATGAGAAAAGCACCTTTTTACATAAGAAAAAGCAACGGCTTTTTATTCGCACGGGCTCGGTTATTCATCGTGTCTCATTCAGCCCTCTCTCCTCCCCCCTCATCCTCCTCCCTCCTTCCTCCTCTCTCCTCCCTCCTTCCTCCTCTCTCCTCCCTCCCTCCCTCCTCCAGCATCCCCTGGCATCTTCCTGCATCCCATCAGCCATCCTTCCAGCCCCCCCCTCCCCACCCCACCCCACCCCACCCGCTCCTTGGCTTAGCGGCACGGAATATAGCAAAGTCACGCCAGCTGCACTTATCCATTTTTCTTGCCTTTGGTGCTTGGTGGGAAGGCATGCATTCGCATATTTGCTCTCGTGTGTGTGTGTGTGTGTGTGTGTGTGTGTGTGTGTGTGTGTGTGTGTGTGTGTGTGTGTGTCGTCTGTGTGTGTCTGTGTCTGTGAGAGAGAGAGAGAGAGAGAGTGAGTGAGTGAGTGAATTTAGGTTTTTGTTAATTGTGAGTGGGTGTATGTATCTAGTCCTCGTATGCAGGTATCTATTTCACCAGTCCTGTTCTTGGTGGTGGTACAATTTTTCACAATATTGTAAAAGTAATTAAGTGTGTTTTCATGTATGTACGTGACATGCCGTATTTTTATTGACTTCCATTAACCTGCATCTCCTTCGCCCTCCAGGTACGTCCGAGCAGTGCGTGCTGGTATCCTGCGTGGCTCAGGTAATGCTCATGACACGTCCCTTAGCATCGCCGCAGCCTTGATTAAACCTCGTGACGTACGCTCATGAGTTTTTGAGGAGACTTCAGATTGGGTAAAAGCATATTATTTTTTTCCTGCAATAGGTGTGTAGCGTTTTTTTTTTTTTTTTAAGAAAACGAGATAAAGGTAATCGTCGATATTGTGTTCATTGTTGATCACATGGTGAACGGCGATATTTTTTTGCTATAATTCTTTTTAAAAAGTCAGCGTATTAACAAGAATTCAGATTATATATATATATATATATATATATATATATATATATATATATATATATATATATATATATATATATATATATATCAGCTATAAACATTTTTCATTACATGGTGTACTATCACGGAAATTCGTTTTACGATTTTAAAAAGGAATACCGGGTAAAGGATCGCTGATGAGGCGGCGTTATCCTGGAACAGCCGCAAACAGAGGCGTCGGCAATGACCACTGATTGCGGCTCCTGAGGTCGTGGCAGACATTTATTGCTGGCGGCGCGGTCGAGGGAGGGGCGTTTGGCTGCTCTGTAAAGGGTAATTGGAAACCGGAAGGGAATTTAGAGTCGTGCTTTGAGTGTCATTGAATAAATTTGTTAGGTGGGTGGACATATGACGACTCCCCCCCCCCCCACACACACATCTGCTCTTTCTGTGTGTGTGTGTGTGTGTGAGCTTCTTGTTATCACTGCTGTCCACCAACTTGTTTGGTTGACTTAGACTCACGGTCTGGTTGCACCGTTTATTGTGGTAGAAGGTTAGAGTGGCCGGCTTGTGCAGAAGTAGCCCCGGGCAGCGTTTAGGCCCGGTAAGGCGGGGGCCTGGAGAGTGGCCCCCGGGAGAAGGCCGCGTCCGAGCGGGACCGTGACTTGAAGTAGAGTGATGTTTACAGGTCAGGGGTCATGTGTGATGTTGGCGCGTCTTAGGTCAGTAGGGCGGCGATTCCATGGCCACGCCGCTCCCATTGGTCACTCCTGTTAGATTGAGGGCGTGACATAGAAGGCATCTGACCACTCCGACTCTCTCTCTCTCTCTCTCTCTCTCTCTCTCTCTCTCTCTCTCTCTCTCTCTCTCTCTCTCTCTCTCTCTCTCTCTCTCTCTCTCTCTCTCTCTCTCTCTCTCTCTCTCTCCTCTCCCTTTCTCTCTTTTCTCAGTCGCCCTGTTTTGAATTTTTGAAATTCAAAAGCAATATAAAACATTTAGTGCGTAATGTTTATCAAAGTTAAACAGCGAAGTTAGGGATCATGAGGTTCTTGCAGGAATTATGAAGAGAACTTTTCCAAGAGTTTTTTTCCTTCATCTTTCAAGACTTCTCCTCCTTGGGCGCCTGACCCCGAGGCGAGAGCAGTGCGTCCGATAAGAAATGAGAAATGTGGCGCTATCTGACTCATTTTCTTGCCGGGGACGACCGAACGACCCGACCGCATTCGTCTTCCGTGCGTCATCACCACTCCAACTACTGTTCTCATCACCACCACCACCCACTACTGTCACCACCGCCACGCATATTGCCACAAGCATCTCCGTTATTACTGTCACCATTGCTGCCACTCCCGTCATCAACACTCATCACCGCCATTCCTGTTGCCACCATCACCACCACCGCCATTCGTGTCATCACCATCACCATACCACTCCTGTCACCACCGTTATTTCTGTTTAATATCACCACCACTGCCGCTTCCGTTTCCACCAGTCTCATCACCATTACTCCTGCCATCACCATTCACCACCACGCACACAAACATCTCCACTGGGGCTTTGACCTCGCTCTTTATCACTAACCACTCTGAGAGCCTTTTTAACTTTAAGTTTTTCCTCCTCTTTTTTCGTCACAGGAAGTGCGGAAATATCGTCGGTTATCGCGATGGACTCTCTTGATCGCGCAATTTTTATGCTTGATCATACATGGAATTGTTCCTCATGGCAAGGGAGCGTTGGTAGTGCAAGGTCGCAGATATGAGTGCCGTTATTGTTGTTATGATTAGCTTTATTATTATTGTATTTGTAATTACATTAAGTAAAAGTAATATTAATGTTACCTTTATTATTAGTGGCATTACTGTTGTATTAGTGTTTTTATTATCATTCTGTTATTCTTATTACTACTACTATTGCAGATGGTTGTAGAAGGCTTTTGCAATTATTGCTACTGCTGCTACTACTGTTATTTTTGTTTAATTACTCATTATTTTGTTGCATTTGCCTTTTCCCTTTCGTGATGTTTACATTTACACACTGAAGGAAAAGTAGATTATACCGTAGAAAAAAATTGTGGGACATATTATTATATCATTCACATGTATAGCGCAACATTATTACCAGTGTCATGCAATCTGGAAATGAAACCTCCCCACCCACCTGAGTACCAGCGGGCTCCTACCTGGAAAAAAAAAAATCATCCCACCAGTCAGCATATTTATTTTTTCTCTTTCTTTATTTTTTCATTCGTAATTCAGATATTTTGTTTTTCTAAGCAGCCGTCGTTGCGGACACTCGTTCCGAGCGTTCATATTTATAAAGATTTTTTTTTCAACGATTAGGTCAGAATTGAAAGTGAAATAACGTTGGGACATTTTTGTTATTTTACGGATGGCATGGTGATCATGCCTTGTACGGCAGCTCATTTCCAAATTGTATTAACCTCCAGAATTCGTGATATTGATGTTATTATGTATTGTTATTATTTATTTTGTATGTATTCTTTAAAGTCTTGAACTTCTTTGCGGTTCCTCCCCTCCCTGTATTTTCTTACACCAGTCTGAAAGAAAACCCAAATAAGCGTTGATGATTTAACCAACATCAAGAGATTTCGAGCCTAAGGTAAATAGTCTCAAAATGGTTATTACATGGGAGTATATGTTTTTCCAGTTAATCTTATGCAGTATTAGGTGAGCTTCTGACCCCTGATAAGCTCTTGCTGTGGTTTTGCCGAGGCCGTGTCGTCAAGGGAGCCGCCGGACGCGTCTCGCTTACTTTACAGGCATTTTGAAACCCGCCTCTGCCGAGAAATAAAGTAAAATGAAAATCTAAATTCAGCGCATGTCTTACTAAATGCAGGAAAAAGAAAATTAGCGTGGTAGTTGATAAGAGTCTGTAATACAGTAGCGTGAGTTTCTTTAGCCTTTGCTACCCCATTTAGAAGCAAATCCTACAGCAAAAAAATAAAACGAGTTATGCAGCTTCTTAGTGTAAATGTATTTAACATAAAAGGTGACCCCGGATCCCGCTACGAAATGGCGCAATAAAAACCCCGTACCCCGAGTTTTGTCCGGAATATCTTTCTCCTTCTGCCACCCACACTCATTTTCCTTGGCTTTCTCCTGCAACCTCTTTACATCCGCTTCTATTGTTATGCTCGCTCTGGTGCTGTCCAGAATCCTTCATTTCTCTTGCACACGCCTTTCCAGATATCTTCCTTCCCTCGCGCACGCCCTCGTCCATAAATCTCGCGGTGGTTCCCTACTGTCTGGAACATCCCTTTTCCCTGTTCCCCCATGTCCATGTTCACTCTCCAAGGTTCATTGGCGACCCCTTTCCCTTCCTCTGCTCCTCCCCCCTTCTTTCCCCCCCTTACCCTTTTCCCTCCTCCCTCCACTCCCTTCCTTCTCCTTCCTACTCCTCTTCTCTCCTTTTCTCCCTCCTCCTTCTCGTTGTTCTTCCCTCCTCCTTTTTCTCACTCCACCTACTCGTTGTTCTCCCCTCCTTTTCCCCCCTCCTCCTTCTCGTTCTCTCCTCCTCCTCCTCACCCCTCTTCTTCCCTTGTACTCTTTGTCCCTCCTTTTACCCCTACTCTCCCCTCTCCTCTTCCCTCTGCTCGCCCACACCCCTGTTTCCCTTTCCACCCCTGACTACTATAAACAGGATCGCTCTCACCCTAATACAATGTTCAGATAATACATGGCGGCCGGTCATTAGGCTCCAGGACCCTAATTATACATGTGTGAATTGCAAGCCAACGCTGGCGCCCCTATTGCAGCAGCAGGTCATGAGGCTGGTTGCACTGTACCTTTTCTTAATTTTTTCTTAATTCTTTGGTCGCTGAAGAAAGTCCTGCGGAACCGGGTGCGTTGAAGGACCTTGGTAACAGGCTTTTTATTAACGAGAAAACGGCTGCGGCTCCTCGCGGCGGTGATAATGCGGTCATCCCCAGTGTCGTAACTAACCTCTTCTCTTTCGTGCATTATCGCCGCGGGCTCTCCGGCGGTAGAGCTCGCTACGGACGGCGCTGTGCTGCCAGTTACAGCTGTTCGGAAGCAGCTGCGGACGCCTCGGTAGTGGTGATGATCTGCCAGCATAGCGGTGTGTCAGGCTAGAAATATGAATAATGATAACCGCCAGAGGGAGTTGAGAGGGTAGAGGGGGGTGGAGGTGTAAACAAATTGCCAGCGGGCTTATTGATCAGAAACAGGTGAGGTCTGCCATAGTTTATGTATGCGTTTCGAAGTACACACATATTTACACACTCATACCAACAGTAATACATCCACACTCTATCTATCGATTTATCTACCCCCTCACCCACTCTCTCTCGCTCGCTCGCTCGCTCGCTTGCTCTGTTCATTTTGGTGTCATTGTGTAAGTTTATAAACATTTCACTTATATTGCCACTTCTCTTTTTTCTTGGCTTCAGCTTCAGAGGTTATCCTTCATTTTCTGTGATTACACACACACACACACACACACACACACACACACACACACACACACACACACACACACACACACACACACACACACACACACACACACACACACACACACACACACACACACACATATATATGTATATATGTATATATGTATATATGTATATATATACACATACACATATATACATACCTATCTACCTACCTACCTACCTACATACATGCATACATACATACATACATACATACATACATACATACATACATACATACATACATACATACATACATACATACATACATACATACATACATACATACACACACACACACACACACACACACACACACACACACACACACACATATATATATATATATATATATATATATATATATATATATATATTTAATTACATTTACGCAAGATTTTGTCTGTTTGGCAACCACAGTATAATGCATAAAACCATTTGACTGCATTCGATTTATATCACTACCTCTCCGAAACATGTTTTCTCATCCGAAAATGTAATCATTCAGTGCGAGTTTCCCAAAGCCATTTGCTTGGCTTTATTTCCATAGCGAATTGCGGCCGCCGCTGCTGATTGCGAAAAACAGCGAATATGATTCCCGTCCCATTATGTTCGATGGCTTTCGCGGGCGGGCGGGCGGGGGGGGGGGTCAATCACGGGTTTGGTTTCCATCTGCGCGAGGGATTGGAGGCAGAGGCTTCGCATTCGGGCGCTCTTTTCCCCGTCTCCCTGGCATTCCGCGGATGGGATTCTAAACCAAACAATCTGTTGCGTTTAATGCAGGAGGTTCGCTTAATCAAGACTCTCTCTTGCTAATCTTGGTAGGGGATCCTTTACTAATGGAACAAAACATTCAAAACTTTATTTTCATTTTTTAAAATCAAATACTCCTGGAGGTCAGTCCTTTAGCAGCAGCAGTTTTTTTTTTTTTTTTTTTTCAAAGAAATGATATAAAAAGCAATAGTTTTCAGAATATTGAAAGACCACCATGTTTAGAGTTGGAAATATATTTTGAAAATGTTATCCTAAGTTTAATATTTTCTAAAGTATTTTTTGTTTACCATGACTGATGTGTTTAGCACTACTTTTTGTGATAAAATGGGAATACTTCCTGATCTTAACCGCTCGTTCTAAGCGATGAATTCTTGTTTAATGAGCTCTTTGCTGGAAACCTTCCTGGTTGCACGCTCAGGGAAGCTAAACCACTGAGCCACAGCGCCACACTGGAAGGATGGCGCATTCGGAGGTTCCGCAGACTTGCCTCTCTGCTCTACTTGGGAGATGGCTGGTTTATAGACCGCCCGGCGAGCTCTCACTGGCAAGACTTCCGAGTTTCAGCCGCAATTCCAGAATTGCTGAAATATTTGTTTGATGGAGGTATAAGCTTCATCGTGACTCATAAACTGGTTTTGATGAGATTTTTTTTTTTTTTTTTTTTTTTTTTTTTTTGGGGGGGGGGCTAGATACTGTATGGTTTAAGCGATTGGCTATTGCCAGGTAATTTCTCGTGGTCTGTTGTGGTCACAGAATCTATGATATTCATAGAGATATTTAAAGAGGAGTGGAAGAAAAATATTAATGAAAAGAGCAATTTGCATTATTTTTCAGCGACCTTATTTTCCCCGCGCCTCATTAGGGGGTAAGGTCTGCTTCGAGACTGCAAGAGCACAAACTGTTAGCTTGTTATGGTGGAGGAACAGGTCGCTGGTACGGCAGCTGAGTGCACATTTCACTGTCGCTAAGATTCTTTAGAATTAATTTTGAGCTAGAAAAAACGGCCGTCTTGTTCTCGTTCCCTTGCTTATTGCGGACGTCCGACATCACCCTCTTATTTTACGATTTGGCAGCCCTTGCTTTGGGTAGTTTGTTCGCCGTACCCCTGTTTTCATCTCTGCGCTTTTACCAGCTCTATCTCCGTCTTTCCCCCTCTTCCTTTGTCTTATCACCTCATATCCTCTCCTCCTTTATTTGCTCTTGCCTTCTCACTATGAATGGAAACGCATCGATGTTGTCACTGCCGAGCGTGCAGGGTAGTAAGCACTTCCGTCACCTTGTATCTCTCGTCACTGTTTCCTTTCCTTGTGATGTGTGACGTCCGTGCGTCTTCCGCGGCTATTGATTGACTGAGGCCATTCACACACCTGCTAATTCCTTCGGGCATTTAATTGGGCTCTTACTGGATGGCGGG
>NC_051387.1:35552910-35560410 GCF_015228065.2 Penaeus monodon
AGTCGCAATAACGTATAACGAAGCACCAATTACCCGCCACAATGCTGAGCAGGCGAATGGCACTTCAACCTCCTCGGAGCTAACGAGGTATTGGGAGGCCGACCGCGTCTTCACTGCGCGCGTCCGGCTCCGGCCTCGGCCTCCGCGCCGTTGATATAGGCTCATTCTGATGCAGGAACCTTATATATATATATATATATATATATATATATATATATATATATATATATATATATATATATATATATATATATATATATAGTATATATATATATATAATATGTGTGTGTGTGTATTTATGTATGTATATATGTATGTATGTATATATATGTATGTATGTATATATATAATGTGTGTGTGTGTGTGTGTGTGTGTGTGTGTGTGTGTGTGTGTGTGTGTGTGTGTGTGTGTGTGTGTGTGTGTGTGTGTGTGTGTGTGTGTGTGTGTGTGTGCCTAGAGGGATGGATGGATAGATATGTATATGTTTATACATATGTATATTTACTTATCTATCAATTTATATAAGATATGAAACTTCAGCTATATCTGAAGATCTCATCCTCCATTGTTATCCTAAAAAACAGATCCTTGTTATTCGCAGGGGAGTCACTTTTAAATCGGATTCCGTTGTTTATTGTTTACAAATGATTTACATTTATGTAGTTCCGTAAAGGGAACCGTTGCCATGCATTCGGGCCTTTGAAATTGCCATGTGGATACGTAACAATAACTTGATGAATTGATTATGTTGGTATGGGAAAACACATGCATACGAAAACACACACATACACGCGCGCGCGCGCACCGTACCGTACCGTACAAAGCAGGAGGGATATAATGTCTTTTTCTACCGTTTAGTTAATCTTCCGTGCGCACACCACGCACGTCTGCGTGGGAAGAAAGGGGAAGGAAGGGGGCGGGCAGGAAGCGGGAATGGAGGAGGACACGAGTGGACAGGAAAGGGTTTAAGAGCAGGAAGGAGGATGGCCAAGGATGGAGACAGGGGATGGAGGAACCGGGAGAGCGAATGAAAACCTGAGGATGAAGGGATGGGGAAACCCGACGCGAGGGGCACGAGAAATCTAAGTAGAGCTTTTCTTTGTCCTTTAAAAATGTTTTTTTTTTGTACCCTGTATTAAGCTGACAGTGCGTTTGTCTCATGCAAATTTCAGAGATGAATTCGAAGAATCGGACAAAGAAAAAAGAGGGAGCTGCATGGAAAGGCTCAGAAGACTTTAGGAAAGAAATCCTTTCTGCACAATTCATCTCTCGTGCCCGACTACTACTCAATACGACTTGGCGCGCTACCCATAAGGCTTGTGAATTGCAGCGGGTTTGAGGCGCAGAGATCGCCTGGGACAATGTCTGGAGTTGCTTCGTGTTTTACGAAGGCAGCACAACAAGGGATGACGTCTTTCCTTATGCCCTTTCCTTGAAGCGATGTTCGAGAGGCGATCGCATCTAGGGATGGAAGATACCGGCTCCGGGGATGGCTGACGGGGCCGTTCCTTGCTAGGAAGGACGAGCGCTGGTTGTCGAGTATGGCGGAGGCAAGCTGTGAAGGAATGTGGCTTCGGTGGCGGCGCGGCCGTCGTCAGGAGAGCGAACGCATTCCAGAGAGAGGGCGAGGCGCGAGGGCGAGCGTCGGAGAGGAAATGTAATAACGTATGCAATCTCCTAGCCGACGACGGCGTGCATGATGAAATGTGCGGCCGGCGAGCTTATCGTTCTCCCCGAGGGTGTGAGAGACGCCGCATTACGGGCTAATATATCCCTGGGAGGGCGCCGCGAGGCCCTGATATTACAAGGTCGGTGTTTGCACGCTCGGCACCCCGGCTCGCATCTCCAGCGCCTGCCTCAGGTTCCTTTCCTATTGTTTGTGTTTATCAGTCGTAAAAAAAAATCCCTTAATTTGACGCAAAGGGAAAATGTTTCAACATTCCAGGGCAACGAATAATTTAGCCCAGTAGTCTTTTCGTGTTTATGCAGTGTATTTACAGACCAGGAACAAAATATGACTAATCTGCACGGAAAATCTTTTAATTAAAATAATTGCTATTGTTATCATTACTATTATTATTGTTGTTCTTAACCCATCATATTATTAGCTTTTGCCATTGCACAGGAGCTTAAGAATGAGGGTGGACAATGCGCAGAGGAGCACTTTGGCATAACGCAAGAATATCATACTCGGTGCAGTTAATTAAATATGAATCCATTTCTGGTTTATTACCACCATCCTCTCTCTATAGAAAAAAAAATGTGTGGAGGTTTACTTCAGTGTAAAAAATCAGCACTAACGAGAGAAAGGATTTTAGAACATCTACTAATATGATTTTTTTCGAATGAAGGGCTTAGGGGAAAAAAAAGAAAAAAAACTATATATATATATATATATATATATATATTTTTTTTATATATATATATATATATATATATATATATATATATAAAATTTTAATCTCTTTACGCTAAACCGATCGCGAGTCCTAGCGTTTGATTTGCTTCGTTGAGAGGTAGCACTAACCCCACCTAGCCATCAGATGCTGTCTCTCGTTCGTCCGCGGCTCTCGCTGTGCGTGAAACTCAAGTTTAATGAAAGCACACCACCTTTACGCTAACTAATCTCCCACTCTCTCTCTCTCTATCTCTCTCTTCTCTCATTCTCTCTCTCTCTCTCATCTCTTCTCCTTCTCTCCTCCTCTCCCTCTCCTCTCTCTCCTCTCCTCGCTCTTCCTCTCCCTCCTCCTCCCCTCTTCCCCTCTTCCCCTCTCTCTCTCCTCTCCTCTCTCTCTCTCTCTCTCTCTCCCTCCCTCCCCTCCCTCCTCTCCCTCCCTCCCTCTCCTCCCTCCCTCCCTCTCGTCTCTCCTCCATTTCTCTCTCTCCTCTTCTCTCTCTCTTTCTCTTTCTTCCCCTCCCCCCCTCTCTCTCTCTCTCCCTCTCTCTCCTCTCCTCCTCTCTCTCCACACACACACACACACACACACACACACAACACACACACACACATCCCAGACCCAATCCTTATTATCTCCCTCCCCTTCCCCCTCCCCTTCCCCCCCTCCCCTTCCCCTCGCCCTCCTCTTCCAAAACCTCCTCCTCCTTCACCTCCTCCTCTTCTTCCTCCTCTCTCTTCGCCTCCCTCTCTGTGTCCACCATTTATTTGGCCGCTTCCCTCCTCCTCCCCCGCCCCGCCGACAAGCAAATACAACTCCAGGGAGTAAATCAGCCAGCTGGGGGAACCGATCCTTGATTGATTGATTGAGGGCAGTAAATCAGTTTCCGAAACTCGATGTCGGCATGGCAGTCCCGTAGACTTTCGTACTTTGGAGACAAATTGGACCCATATACACTGTACTGTATATACACGTGTTCATTTTTTCTCTTTGTTTTGATTTTCATGTGATGATGAACTGAAACAGTATTCCAATAAATATTTAGGAGACGAACACATAAGAGAGTGGGAAATAAGGAATTGACTGTTGTTTAGGAACAGAGCTTAGAAGTCGTGAAAGCTAAATGATCTCAGGACGTGACCGGAAACCCACAAGGTCCTGTATTGGACCACGCCCTTGTGCGGGGCCGGAGTGGGTGGGGCAAGAGCAGCGTCTTACATTTTCTTATTCTTTTCCTTTCTCTTGTTCTCAGAGGAAGGAGGGGCTTCGAGGGATTGCTCGTGGTGTTTGATATCTTTTGAAAAACGTAGATTGAATTACTTACAAGGATTTGGGGTTTAGGGTGAAGGCGAGTGTATTGCGCCCGGCTTGGTTTTGTAGTGGATTTCTGGTTATTTTTAATTAGAAGGAACACAGCCACACGCTCTCTCTCTCTCTCTCTCTCTCTCTCTCTCTCTCTCTCTCTCTCTCTCTCTCTCTCTCTCTCTCTCTCTCTCTCTCTCTCTCTCTCTTCTCTCTCTTTCTCTCTCTCTCTCGATTATTCATTCATTCAGTTTTTCACTTGCGCTCTCGATTATTTATTCATCCAGCGTTTCACGCGCACGTGTTTATATTTTTATATATTGAATATATACAACATTTATATGTTTATAGCTTCTCCATACCGACAACCAATATATAAATGGACATATACACATGCACGTATTTAATATAGTCACTTCCATGTAAAATGGATACGTAGATTTATTAAACTTCCACGTCTGTGAAAAAAAAAGTTAGCTTAACTCCAGAAGGCGAGTAACTTCATGATATGTTCAAGTTTTTAACATATATTTGGCCATTTTTTCAAGCACATGTTCGGTAGTTCGGTAGCGTGATGAAGCACAAGCCACAAAGGCGGATAAATGAGCTGATTGCTACCAGGTGATTCTTTTTTTCATGTTTTTGATTTTCGTTGGCTTCTGTTTTCGACCTGCACTACTTACCTATCTATCAGACTGTAGGTAATCAGTCGAGCGACCATTAGAACGAAATGATAGATATCTTGCCATCGTCGTGGTGGTCAGCATTGTTGTTAATGTTGTTTTTGGCGTTATTACTGTTGATTTGTTCTTATTGTAGTTATTGTTAATTATTATTATTGTTGTTCATTATTATTTATTGTTATTGTTATTATCAATATTGGCAGTAGTAGTAGTAGTAGTAGGATGATGATAATGATGATGATGATGATGGTGAATACAACACTAATGTTAAGAATAAGCAAAACGGGTATTTCGATAGATTTGATGGCATTGCAGCCCGAACATTTACATCATAAAGCACGCAGATGGCTCGCATATAGCTCAGGATGTCTCCGGCTTCCCCAGTGCGTCGTCTTGTAATGGCCTTTGGAAGAAGTTGAATTCCAAACTTTAAAAGTGCAGTAGAGGAGGACCTCGGGGTAGTAGTGGCAGGGGCGGGGGAATGGTGGAGGATGCCTGGATGATACATAGAATTATCCAGGCTTTTTATTGCAAACTACGGGTCTGTTCGGAATTCTTGCGAAGTAAATTTGCCATTGCCATTGTTCCCCATTGACCAGCGTTTTACGTTTCAACATAACCGATATTTCTTGGCAACGCGTGGCTGCTCTCTGTCATGACTGGAGCTTTTAAATGTATTTTCGTGCAAGAACGTAATTGTTCGCGCAGTTAAAATGTTCCGGTACGTTTCATGTAACACGAAAAGAAATCAATATCGCGAAAGTTTTTTCTTTCTTTTCTTTTATATATCCAGGTATGTCTGCAGTGTGTGAGTGGATTTCTTCCGGGGCGCTTGTGCTTGCCGGCGGGGATGAAGAGGTGAAGACGCTCGTAGTCGTCAGCCCGACAGGTGGTTATGGGAGGCGCCGTGCGGACTTTTATCGATATTAATGGTCGTAGAGGCCGGATGTTACGGCCGGAATTGTGGCCGCCCTTTTGTTGCATTTGACTGTGCTTGTTCCGAAGCCGAGAGTCGCAGTTAACTCGGGTTTTAGGTTCAAGGCTTTGTTTTCATGGCCTCCTTGGGCGCGGGGGAACCGGCTTTGGCGCGGGCGGGGGCGCGGGCGGGGGCGGGGATGGGCTGCGCCTTCCGCCGGGCCTTGCGGTGGCAGTCGCTGGGCGGCGAACAGGATTGCTTGCTGACCGTTTGGAGGTCCTTTGGTCGAGGGCGGAAGACCTGCTTTTTTTTTCTTCCCTGTCTTGGAGGAGGGATGAGCTAGTATAGTAAGTAAACGGTAAAGAAGGTGCGTCAGAATAAACCAGAATGCACTATTTGTGAGTGGATATCAGAAGAATAAAAAGTAAAAAATCTCCAAAATAAAAAACGGAGTCCCTTTTAAGACTTCTGCCAGAATGTTCTCTCTGTTTTGGGACCGGTTATTGTTGTTTTACCGTCCTTCTAAGGTGTTTGTATAATAAACAAAAAATGTCAACAGCTTTTCATTGATATGACGCAAGCGAAGGCAAGGGTGGCTTCTGAAGACAGGGAAAGCCTCGGTCGACTCCCCTGATTTGATGGATATGCAGTCGGAATTTACGGCCGGTGTTCGATCAGGCTTTTGATCGCGGTTGTTTTTGATGTGCTGTGGAGGGCATTGTGGCTGAATAGGGCTTCATTGTGTTTGTATCCTTTTTTTTTGGGGGGGGGGGTCTAGCAGAATACAGAGAATTGTAAGGCTTAATTCAGTTTTCATATTGACGTGTGTGTGTGTGTTATTGAATACACATACGCTTTCTCGTTCACTCTCTTCTCTCTTCTCTTACTGACGCACACGCACTCACTCACACCACACGTAGCACACGCACCACACACACATAGACAAACCTCACTTCTAAGCGATAGATCTGATACTTCTGAGCAGAAAAGCCGGCCCCAAAATAGCCTCATGGCGACGCAGCTGCTCACTCACGCCGCGAATACACCTGCCAGTCAGCGCACCTGTGAAATCTACCTGGTAGGAGCCCACACGTGCGTTGCGCGAGGCCGAGATGGAATTCAGTGCACTTTGTCTGATTTTTATCATTACTGCCATCGTCTTTATCTTCGTCATCAGCATCTTCATCATCTTTATCATCATCATCTTCATCATTATCTTTATCATCATCATCTTCATCATTATCTTTATCATCATCTCTTCATCATTATCTTTATCATCATCATCTTCATCATTATCTTTATCATCATCATCATCTTCATCATTATCTTTATCATCATCTTCTTCATCATTATCTTTATCATCATCATCTTCATCATTATAAATATCGGAGTGACGAGAGATGACAAATGAAACACGCTAATAAGCAATAGTCATAGGTAGTCTCTCTTTGCACTGCGTTCGAAGTCTGATATACGCTGCAAATTTAACGCAAACAGAGAACACCAACGCACACAGGCGTCCACACCACGCCCTCTCCTCCCTCCCCTTCTCTTCTCCTCTCTCTCTCTCTCTCTCTCTCTCTCTCTCTCTCTCTCTCTCTCTCTCTCTCTCTCTCTCTCTCTCTCTCTCTCTCTCTCTCTCTCTCTCTCTCTCTCTCTCTCTCTCTCTTTCTCTCTCTTTCTCTTTCTGTCTCTCTCTCCCTCTTCCTCCCTCCCTCCCTCCCTCTCTATCTATCTATCTATCTCTCTTTTTCTCTCTTTCTCTGGTAGTAATTACCCGCATACGCATACATACGCGCGCATATCATACACAAAGCCGACGAGGGAGTCCCACAAACAATGCCGTCAATCACATATTCATGAAATTCCCCATGACTGTCAAGTGGTATGACTTGCGGCCGCCCACAGGCACCCGGGGGGAGTTGTGCGTGCATTATTTAGCAGCAGCGAGCATAGTTGCACCCAGCGGAGGCCAGGCGACGCGGGCGGGGGTGGAGCCTAGCACGAAAAGGCACCGCGGGGTTGGCACTCAGAAAGAGATGTGGTGGGGTAGGGGCCCGGCGGAGAGGGGAGACAGGAGGAGGGGGAGGTAGGGAGGGAGATGACTGTGAGGTCAGGGAGAAGAAGGGAAGAGAAAGTGAAGAAAAGAAAAAGAGGTCGATAGGGAGAAGAAGGAGGGGGATATAAAGAGGGGGAGACAGGG
>NC_051387.1:35565410-35570410 GCF_015228065.2 Penaeus monodon
GCTAAACATTCTCGGGATATCTGTGTAATAGGTAAACATGTGCGTGCGTGTTTATCGTGTAAAAGAATGTTACATGTTATATTTCCTGTGCGAATACTATCGCATGGCCATAACGATCAAGTAGACCATATCAACAAAGATGTCTGTTTTTGGATTTCCTTTTGCAAGGATCTCACCCTCCGTTGAGGAGAAATGGCTGATCTTATAAATTGTCAATGGCCCGAGGAATTTGGCATGAACTGTTATGGCAGGATGAACAAAGAAAATGATAAGAGGTTCAAAACAGCGCGATGCCGTGCGATATGGACTACTTCCAGGTCGACAAGACAAAAAAAACATTTACATCTTAAATTTACATTTTATTGTTTATATATCATATGATGTCATACGGTAAATAGATGATGAAACTGCACTAGGCAAACACAGTAAGCGCTGCCAAGTCATGTGAGTTTAAAGATTAATCAGATTTACTCGGGCCAAAACTTTATTAATTTGCTGAATCAACAAAGACTAAAAGATAATCTGCATGGAATACTTACAAAAAAAAAACAAGATATCGATTCCCGTTTATGAGTGTAATGTCTGTATAATCCATGTCCTGCTAAAAACAATGCATCGAGTAGTTGTATTTCGGCGAAAAACGTTTCGCAGTGGCAACCAGTCAACTTGGCAACCAGTCAAGGGAAGTCATGTTATGAATATACTAATTAGTAAGATTATTATTATTATTGTTATTAGCAGTAGTAGTAGTATTAGTATCATCATTATTATTATTAGATTCAATGTTATTTTTTCCTTTTCTTTCTTTCTTTTTTTTCGTCGGAGGAGACTGATTGTCTGTAGCTTTATGTTGCGTGGGAAGATGTAAATGGCAATTGCTGCTTCGGCCTTTGACTTTTGTCCCGAATTTGCAGGCTGGGGAAGGGTGTGCAGCCCCGTTTTACGCTCTGTATACACTGACATACGAGGGAAGATAACGTGCACGCAGGTCGTAATTTGTATGACTTAGTGATTATTCTTACATAAACTTTGTGACTTCGATGAGATAAAATTAACAGTTAAACGGAGATAAACTTCTTGATATGTTTTGATGAATGTTATTACTATGTTTATATAAACTGAAATATTATCTTTATATGAAGTTGTATATTAAGATTATGTATATATATATATATTATATATATATATATATATATATATATATATATATATATATATATATATATTAAACGAGCATGCACTCACCATGTCACACGCACGCATGCATCGCACGCACGCACGCACGCACGCACGCACGCACACACCACACACCAACCACCACCACACGCACCCCCCCCACCCACACACACACACACAACACACACACACACACACACACACACACACACACACAATACATAACATCTATTATATCTTTATTATTCTATAATATATATATATAATATATACACAACTATTTATATGATTTCTGCATCAACACGCACAACACCAACACACACACAATATTAGCCTTGATGTTTGGAGGTAATGATAGATATTTTGTAAGCAGCAGTTATATGAAGGATAACGAGGATATGTAATCTAAACATGAATTGAAAAAAAAATAGCTGCATTTCTCTTCTTCTACTCTCTCATCTGACAATACACAAATATCTCGTCTCTCTATCTCTCTCTCGTATCATCTACGTATTCGTATTCTGCTTTTCTCTGTCTGTCGTCTATTGCGGACCTCTCGTCTCTCATCTACTCTCTACTCTCTTCAAAAACCTCCTCTCTCTCTCTCTCTCTCTCTCTCTCTCTTCTTCTCTGTCTCTCTCTCTCTCTCTCTCTCTCTCTCTCTCTCTCTCTCTCTCTCTCTCTCTCTCTCTCTCTCTCTCTCTCTCTCCCTCTCTCCTTCCCTCCCTTCCTCTCTCCCTCCTTCCTTCCCTCCTTCCTTCCTCCCCCTTCCCCCATAGAACAGGCGTAATTAGATCCCGGGGCAACCCGACCATGGTCTGCTCCGTGTGTAGTATGGGTTTGGGTTGTGGGCAACTGACGCTAGATGGATGTGTGTGTGTGTGTGTGTGTGTGTGTGTGTGTTGTGTGTGTGTGTGTGTGTGTGTGTGTGTGTGTGTGTGTGTGTGTGTGTGTCCGTGCATTTATGCATGCATGCGTCTATGCATGTATATATGCTTTTAATTAAATGAGAACCTGACCGCTAGAATTCATATGTAACTCACTATGACATGCCGTCGGTGTGGCACCAGCGTAGGTGCAGGCAACGAAAGGCAGCTGGCGACTGAGGCGTGAATTATAACCTGCATTCCAGCCATTCCTCGCGCGGTCGCGGTTGTCCGTCGTCGCTCACCGCCGGCCGCGCCGCGCGACGGATGCCTGCTAATACTTGGCAGTGATGCAGCTGTTCTCGAGTGCTCTTTGGGGATGAAGGATGACTGGTATTGCGATATTCTGTTCGTTGTTATTTACGGTTGTCTGGATCTCTGGATGTTCTTAGGTGAGGTGCAGTCAGATGTTCATGGTGTAATCAGGGTCCGTCTGGTGCGGTAATTGCTTACGTCTGAGTAACGTAGTTCAAAACATGCTTACTGGGTTCTCTTACGTCGATGTGTGTTTTCTGGGGAATCACTCTGCGTCTTAACCAGTTAATGAGAAAGTTACAAGTGGTTCTGCAAATTATCATAGGAACGATTTGTGTCGATAATGACCCTCCTGCACGTCTTTCAGTAGGGGATCACTATCTGTGTGTGTGGGTGTGTGTGTGCAAATAATTGTACATGTACATACATGCGCGCACCCCCGTGTTCATGCCTCTCTGTCTCATGAGTCAGAACAGCAACGTGTTAGGTGTCCATATCTTTGATTATGTATTTTTTCCTATCTATACACCCACACTCCTGTTGATTTATTGTCTTTTTTCCAATCTGATCACCACGCATAGTACATTAATTCATACTTATTATAAATGCGATATGTAAGATCAAAATAATGGTAACTTCTCTATGGACTTAATGGGTGTAATACAAGCCTCGGCAGCAGTTACGATGCCGTTCGCCTGGGCTCACAACGACACGGACTCGGCCAGGTTTCGCCGGGGGTGAACGGTTCCGGGAGATGAATATGGAGGCGGTTTGGGGAGAATTTATAGGTAGCAGGATTAATAAGAAATATTTATCATTGGACTGTTCATGCTGCATAAGAGTTATATGTAGTATGAACGGATAAAGTGATACGAAAAAGACTTTATTCCATCCGCAATGGATGTTATCATCATCATCATTGATGTTATTTTTGTTACCACTGCTATCATTATTACAGTCTTTGCTGCTTGTTTCTGTGGATATTTCTAAAGAAAAAAATCCATCAATTCAAACAGCCATTGGGAATAGCTTCGAGTCCAGGACCTTGGAAGGATCCCAGGTTCCCCGTGGAAGGCGCATGGCCCGATTTGATATCTGGAGGAGGAAGCGCGAGGCAAGAAAGCGGCAGGCCAGCCCAGGCTCGACCCTCAGCATCATGGCCAAGGCAGGAAATGGTGCAGCTGTATATCTTGCTATATTTCACGGAGCCCAGACGTATTGGAGCGCCGGCATCCCTGGCCTGCCTCTGCAGTCCCTTACTGAACCCTGCCATAACCCTACGTGCATCCTGTTTTCCTTGCCTGTTCGTGCAGTCCTTTCACTCTGCCTTTTCCCCGACGTCCTGATCGTGTCTGCCTCGGAGTCGCATCTCCTCTCATCCCTCTGGCGAACGACGCGCTTCTCCTCCTTTTTCTTACGGTCTTCCTTTCCTCTTTTTCCTTGCGCTCCCTTCGTGAATTTCCCTCAGTCGTCCTGTCTGTCAGTATCGAAAAAGTGCGTCCTCGTATTGCTCTTTTGGGGCAGTTATTCAGACACACCCTTGGCCCTGGTGAATATTGCGAATGGAGTTGTGTGGCTGAACGGAGGAAGAGGGTTTGGGGTAGGCGCATGTTTGTTGTCTATTTATCTGGATGTTTATTTCCCTGTCTGTCTCTCTGTTCGCCACTTCCCATTCCTCTTGTCCTTCTTCCCTCCTTCACTCCGTCTTCCCTCCCCCCTTCCATCCTGTCTTCCTCTTCCCTCCCTCACTCTCTGCCTCCTTCCATCCTTCCTCCATTCCTCCCTCCTTCCTTTCTTCCTTCTTCGCTTCGTTCCTCCAGCCTTCCCTCCCTCCCCGTTCCGTCCCTTCTCTCTCATTGGCTCGCCGAAACTGTGACGGAACAGCATATAATTGTTCGAAATTGAGGGTTGTGTGCAGGTGTGTTTCACGTAATCGGTTACCGTGTCTGAATAATAAGATTTGCTCTAAAATTCGGGAAGCCTTTGATGAAGGTGAATTCCTGATAGTGTTTGATGCTAGAGTAGTAGTTGCTGTAAGGTTTTTAAAGATTTTTTTAATGAATAATTTGCCACGATAGTATGCCATGTTTGGCATACTGGTGTGGCAGGAAAAAACTTATTTTATTAATGGTTATTTTTAATATATATATATATATATATATATATATATATTATAATATATAATATATATTATATATATGCATATACATATCTATTATATATATATATATATATATATATATTATATATTATAAATAGTATATGTATCATATTTTTATATTATATATATATAAATTATATATATATAATATATATATATATATATATGCATATATATATTATATTATAAATATATTATATTTATATATATAAATATATATATATATATATATATAATATATATATATACCACACACACACAACACCCAACCACACTGTATATATATATAAAATATTATATATATATATATATATATATATCATATACATATACATACATATATATTATTATATATAATTGTATGTATATTTGTTATGTGTGTGTGTGTGTGTGTGTGTGTGTGTGTGTGTGTGTGTGTGTGTGTGTGTGTGTGTGCGCGCGCGCGCATGTGCATGCATGTGCGTGTGCGTGTGTGTGTGTGT
>NC_051387.1:35582852-35585352 GCF_015228065.2 Penaeus monodon
TGAAAAAAAATTTTTTTTTTTTTTCCCGGGCCCGGGGCAAGGGGGCCCCCCAGAAACCCCATTCCAGAAAGGGGGACGACCCCAAAAAGTATTTTAAAAAAAACCCTTGGCCCCTTTCCCAATTAAACCCTCGGGGGGGGAAGCTTTTTAAAACTGATTTTATATCAACCATGCTAATTGCCCCTTTTTTGGGTAAAAAGTTTTGGTTCCCCTTATAAAGCCCCCCCCTTCCAAAAGCTGGACCCCCCCCATGGTAGGGAATAAACAGAAGTCCTTTAAAACAAAAAACCAAATACAAAAACATTCATTTTTCTCCGTCACCCCGGGGACCCAAAATTTACGCGGGGCAAAAAATGATAAAGTTTTTTTTTTTCCCCAGGGTTAACCGGTAAAAATCAGATAGAAAAACCTTTTCCCACATGGTTTGACGATTGGAACAATTGAATAGCGGGCAAAAACCCATTTGGGCTTGCTCCCTTCCCGTTGTTTTAAGGGAGGGGGCCGTTTTGCCTTTTGCCGGGCCCGGGGAAAAATGTGCTTTAAAAAAAATCAAATTTTTTTTCCGTAAACCCACCCCTTCCCCCGCTCTTTATGCAAAACCGTGCGAAGTATCATGGCTTCCCCCCCCCCGGTACCTGGTTTTACCCCCCCAAATCCAAAGCTTTCATTTTATTTTTTGGTTTTATGGAAGTGATAACTTAAAATTTTTCATGTTTTCAAAAAGGCCGGGGGAAGGCCATTTTCACTGTGAATTTGGTTTGGGTTTTTTTTTTTTTTTCTTTTTCTTTTTCTTTTTTTTTTTTTCTTTTCTTTTTTTTTTTTTAAAAACCCTTTTTTTTAAATCAGTCACTAACCCCGGTTTTTAGGGGCCCTGTGTTTTGTTTTTTTTTTTTGGTATCCTAGGAAAATTTTTTTTTTAAAAATCTTGCCAGGGTAGTAAAAGGACTCCCGGCAAAACAATTCGCCACAGTGACCTGCCGGGGGGGTACAAAAGGGGCCCCCCAATGGTGTTTTTTCCCCCACATGTTTGTAGGGAAAAATCAAAGCGATTCCTTAGAGTGATTTGCCAAACACCCCAAAAAAAGGCAAATTTTATTTTGTAAGAAGGGAAAAAATTGTGGTTTTCAAAATATTTGAAAAGGGGGTTTTAGCCCAAAGGGCCCCATAGGAAAAAATACTAATTTGATATTTTTTGGCCCCCTCTAAAGTAACACATGTAAACGCCATCAGTTTGGGTTTTTCCCCCTTCATCTCCCCTTTTGTAAAACCTGCCCCGGGGATCCCCGTCCTAAATTCCCCCCTCTTTCCCCTTATCCCGGCATTTCCCCATGGGCCCCGTGCCCCTTCCCTTTTTTTATTTTACTCCCTCTTTTCTTGTTTTGGCTTGTCGGATTTTTCCCAAAAACTCGCTTCCTCTCCGTCGCCTTCGCATTCCCTGGCCCTTAGTCAGCTTATCCCTCGCCCCTCCTCCAACCTTCACGCTTTTTTTCATTCCTCCCCTTTTAGGGCGCCACTCCCCCCCTCCCCCGCCCATTTTGGGGGGGGCCCCGCCCCCACACCCCAAGGGGGGAAACACGCTTTTTTAAAGCCCCCGGAAACATCGGAGAACCCCCCGGAAACATTTTTGTGTGTGGGCGGGTTGGGGGTTTTGGGGTTCGGGGGGGGGGGCCATTACTGTGGGGGGGAAAGGCCGTGGGTTTGGCGGGGCCACCGTCCCCCCCCCAGACAAGCTGCCTGGGTCCTGAAAACCATAATTTTCCCCATATCGTTATAATCAATCTTTTGGGGCATTCACTTTTCCAAAAAGACGTTTTTTTGGCTGAAACGTTAAAGGGGGCCCTTTTATCTACACACGTACCTGCCCCCTTTTTTCCTTATCAAAAGAAGGGCCGGGGGCCCAAAGTGCGAGAAAAATTATATTTTAATTAAACCCTACCTATGGCCGGGAATTAAACAAAAACCCAGCGGGCACAGGAATCCCCCAGTCTGTTGTGTACCCGCCCATTAAGGTCCCAATTTACGGGGCGTTTTTTTGTTTTCCGACTTTTTTCATTGACCCGCGTTCCCTTTTGGGGTTTTTGGGGGGGGTTTACATGCCGGAGGGGGGTTTCCCATGGGGAAAGGAAAAATTGCCCATTTCCCGGGGCTCAAAATTTTTCAGACCCCCTTTAAAATCTGGTTGCCCAACGTTTAAAACCCGTTTTTCCCAGAAATTTGTACCAGTTTTTTCCCCATTTTTGTAAATAGAGTAACAAATTGTCATATTATTTTCCAAAAACCGATTTTAAATATTGATAATGGAATTCCAATCACTCATTTTTTAAAAAAATTCACTGTATTACACAAAATATCCGGGGTTTTGGCCCCCAAGGGGGTTCGAACCCCCGGGGGTTCCCCCTATTTCCCGATTTTTCCCCCCTTATCTTTCCATTAACTTCCCCCCGGCCTTTTTGTTTTTCCCCTTTTTTATCCCCCGTAACTGTTAAAAGGGGGCCCTTTT
>NC_051387.1:35590352-35592852 GCF_015228065.2 Penaeus monodon
CTCTATTTCCAGGTCTTTATACTTTGATATCTTCACGAACATTTTTGTTAGGACGTTTTTCTCTGAAGGGATGCTCATATCTATAAACAGGAAAGTGTTGTTTATTTTGTCCTTGATGACGATATCTGGACGATTTGCCTGTATAGTACGATCTGTGTGAATTGGAAAGTTCCACAAGATTGTAGAATCTTTGCCTTCAGTAACTGGCTCTGGATGGTGTTTGTACCATTTATCCTATGTTCCGATAGAAAAGTGTTTGCAGATCTTCTGTCGTGTCGATTTTTGTACTCATTCGGTTATTATTATTATTATTATTATTATTGTTATTATTATTGTTATTTCAGGATGGATTATGGCTTATCGGGTAATTTTTGAGGGTCTTCGTCTCTTGTAAAGCTGGCGTCTTTTATTTGTAGGAGTTTGTGTTTTGGTAAAACTGACACTTTTTGTGAATGTGTCTTCTGCCAAGCTTATATAGCAGTTATTATGGGGCCCGAGTTAATTTATTGGTCCGAATGGTGAAGACGACGAGGAGTGAGAGGTGACGTAACAACCACCCAGAAAAGTGATAGGGAAAGCGGAAGGTGACATAAAAGCGGCGAAGACGGTGAAAGAGCGGGAGTAAGCATGACGTTCGCACAGCTACGTTCGCGCAGTGAACGTTCACACCAAGACCCGAGTCCTTTTCCGTCATCGCACACACCGTTTCCTTGCTTCTGTGGGAGAAAGTGTGCGTGTGTGAGTGTCTAATGGCTAGGCTGGCCGCATGCACGCCCCACGTAAGTGCACACTCGGACGCACGGAACACGACGCCGCCGCCGAGTAGAAACCGCGGTGGCACTGCGGCAGCCAATCCCTTTTTCATTTACTATGCAAACGGATGCGGGTGTATATATGTAACACACACACGCGTATATATCTATATCAATATGTGTGTGTGTGTGCGTGTGCGTGTGCGTGTGCGTGTGCGTGTGCGTGTGCGTGTGCGTGTGCGTGTGGTGTGTGTTTGTGTGTGTGTGTGTGTGTGTGTGTGTGTGTGTGTGTTTGTGTGTGTGTGTTGTGTTGTGTGTGTGTGTATGTGTGTGTGTGTGTGTGTATGTGTGTGTGTGTGTGTGTGTGTGTGTGTGTGTGTGTGTGTGTGTGTGTGTGTGTGTGTGTGTTTATGATGTATATATGCTTGCGTCGGTAAATATGGAGATAAATGTGTGGGTCTGAATCATGTAAACAGAAATATTTGTAGTGACAGATGACTGACAGGCTCTGACAGATACGCCGTGACGCACCAGGCGATGTCGTAACAGCAGATTTGATAACACGGGCTTCCGGGCGGTCAGCTTTAAAATTGCTGAGGGTATCACGGCGCGCAGCATGAAAAATAAATTCACGCTGTATAAATACACCATACTCGGTATCAGAAAAAGGGGCTGTTGGAATTTGTTGACAGTGGGAGTCGAGGAGTAACAGCGTATTGATATGAGTAGGTGATGTCACCTCAGAGGAACAGCTGATGTCACGGCGGTTATTATTATATCACTGACATCCTTCCCAGGGTGAGGGTGTCAGGTTGCTGTGGCATTGCATCCTGTTGCATCATGCGCCAGACGTGTCGGGTGAGTGAGAGGGAAAGCAAGAACAGGAGAGGGTTGAAGGCGCGGTAGAGGCGTCACACCCCAACCCCCGCCCCCAAACTCCTCTCGAACCTCCACGTCCCTAATTCCCCTCGACCCCCCCCCCTCACCCCAACCGCCACTTCACCCCGGCACCCCTCGCCTCTCCCGTGACACAAGCGACGGCCGGTGAGGCGTGAAGGCCGACACACGCTTCCTCGTGTTCCAGCGCGTGACTGCGCGAGAAGGGGTGGGGCGCTGGAAGGGCAAAGGAGGCGGATAGGGAGCAAGGGCGAGATGTTAAGCCAAGAGGAAAAGGGGGAAGGCGGAGATTTGGTGGAGAAAGGAGGGTGCATTGGCAGTGTTGCTGTGCTTGTCGGGTTGAAATTGCGTGAAAAGGGGGTGAGTTGTGGAAAAAGGTGCGGCGAGGAAAAGCTTCGACCAGGCGCGGGACGTGAGTAGGCAAGACTGGGGATCGCTGAGCTCCGGTGTTTGCGTCCAGGGAGAGGGAGAGAAAAATACAAAGATAGATAGGTTATTCGAAGAACGGACAGAGAGCAGGAAAGGAAAATTGTTTTGCTCAGGAGTGAAGAGAGGAGTGCGGATGGGCGTGGGGGCGGGGGCGGGGTAGGAGGTAGCAATTCAACCACACCCTCATCCTCATTTAAGTATATTGCCTCTGTGAGAAGTTCTGCATTTGATTAAAAACAGAGCATGGATTAGCCTGATTCCTCTTTTGCGAGTTGTTTTTGCTCCTTTTCAATTTATTTCAAAGGTCATCTGTAGAATGAGATATGACCGTGGATACACACAATGAGTTCGTGAAATATTGCAGGAAGTGACAATACCCCCCCCCCCAAAAAAAAAAAAAAAAAAAAAAAAAATGATGGCCG
>NC_051387.1:35597852-35602852 GCF_015228065.2 Penaeus monodon
AATGCAAGAAGCAGTTCTTCAGGGACACCAGAGCCTTGCTTCTGATGTTATATCATGGCGTAAAGCCTTTTGTGAACTAAAATATACACAAAAAAGCTTTAAGGTCCACAGTCTTACCTCACAAGTTTTTATCTTTGTGTGTATGATAATGTTATTCAAAACATTCTTTAAAATTTTATAAAAAACATTTCTTCAATATTGTCCATTCCTTTCTTCTCTTTTCCAGGTGTGTTGCTGGTCTAGATGTCAGGGAAGGCCGAATGATAATCCCCTCCCCCTTCAGCGTCATGCCCTGGGGAAGGGACCAAGTTACTGCGGGTATTGAGTTAACCTGTTTAGTTAACCCCTTTTCTTTCACGAGGACGCCCCCGCGCGCACTCTAGCGGGATACTACGCACTAAAACGAGAGTTTGTGCTGACTTAAGAACCGTATTATAACCTGTTTTTACTCGAAGGGAGAACGCAGGGGAGAGCGCAGGAAAAAGAAAAGGAAGAAAGGCAGGGAGAGTTGGAGGGGAAGGGCGAGAAGGAGAGAGAGTGAGGGAGAGGCTTTGGGAATTAGAGGAAGGAAAAGTCATGAACGAAAGGCTGTTACTCAAGCTCGTTTAATTGAGTCAGGAGAAAATAGGGCCAAAAAAGAAACTATTTTTGGGCATATAAAATAAACATTAGACACTAATCGTATTTGCATTAGATGTGGTGTAAAGTCCATATTTATTGCCAAACTCGAAAAGTTATTGTAGTTTCTAAAGCCAGCAAAGCAGGGCGAGGGAAGGTGGAAGCCGCGGTCGGCGTGGCGTCGGCCTTCTCCGCCCCTCGCGGGAGCCCAGGCGGCGGAAAGGATGTTATCAGGTACATCCTATATTTCCCAGCCCATTAGGTTGCACGCAGGGTTGCCAACCTTTCTAGGACATTCTGCCATCTGGACGGAAGTGTGTCGGCTCTTAAGGCCTTTAACTTGTAAAGAAGAACCGTGCGCTGTGGCTGTTTCTGAGGCCCATTGTAATCTATCTTTCCGCGGCGCTAATGGGTTATCAGCGGAGACGACGCTGCTCGAGGCAGATGCGCCTTTGCCTTTCCCTGCCATCTGCTCCTCTGCTGCCTGGACTTTCATTAATATATATATATAAATATATATATTATATATATATATATATATATATATAATGTATGTATATATACATATATATACATATATATACATATATATGTATTCTTTTTTCTTTTTTAACGGTAGGTTCATGTCTGAGCCGCCGTGGTCACAGCATGACACTTAATTGTAGTTTTCATGTTGTGATGCTCTTGGAGTGAGTACGTGGTAGGGTCCCCAGTTCCTTTCCACGGAGAGATGCCGGTGGTAACCTTTTTAGAGGGTAATCATTCTCTCTATTTTTCCCGGACTTGGTACCAGCACTTGACTTGGCTTAGCTTTGTGCCACCACAAAAGTGGCTTAGGTAGGCAATCAAGGTGAATTCTTTGCCCAAGGGACAACGTGGCGGTTGTGACTCGATCCCTCGATTCAATTGTCCAGTCTGACATTCTTGGAGTCCGACGCTTTCAAAAACCATTCGGCCACCACGGCCTTATTATGTATACATACCTATATATTATAATATATATATAATATATAGAAGAAGGTCAAGATATTATATATATATATATAACATATTATGTATATTATCTGTATATATACATATATATGTGTTATAATACATAATATGTGTATATATATATATATATATATATATGGTGTGTGTGTGTGTGTGTTATAATATATGATATATATAATAGATGTTGTGTGTAATATAATCTTATATATATATATATATATAATATATATATAGATATATATATATAATATATATGTTTGTGGTGGTGTGTTTGTTTGTGTGTGTGTGTGTGTGTGTATATAATTATATATATATATATATATATATATATATATATATATATATATATATATATATATATATATAATACACACACCACACACCACACACACACACATATAGTATATATATATATTTATATATATCTTGCACTGATTTATATTTATATATATACACACATATATATGTATATATACATATATACATATATATGTATATATATTATGTATACATGTATATGTATATATATGTATAATATACATATATACATACATTTTATATATATATATATATATATATATTATATATATAATATATATTATATATATATATATATATATATATATATATATATATATATAGTGTGTGTGTGTGTGTGTGTGTATGTGTGTGTGTGTGTGTGTGTATTAAATCCTTGTTTGTTTATCAGCGGCCGAGATGCATTTGTTCGGCAGCAGCTCAGTGATTTGCTAACATAACCATAGAACACATAACATGCCATAGAAAGCTTAAATTGAACCGCGTTAAGCGAGGTTCATCTGTACGTTTTTGTTTGTTTGTTTGTTTGTTTGTAGGTTTGATTGTTGTGGGTTTTGAAGATACATACTTAATTATTTAATATACCTGTTTTACACATACACATTGTGCATAAGTGTAGAAAGTTGTAAGTTATTGCTTTACACGTATAGCCAATTCTGGATTCATGCCAATAGCTGTATGACATATTGGTCATGCAGCATTAATTACATGCCAGGAATGTCATCATGGGGTAAAAACCTGTTGATTTAGAGCATAAACGTGGAAGATCAAAGCGGAGAAGAAACCTTTTCATCGCGGACTGAAGGCCGGACACGTGGCGGATGCGCTCTTTCGGGACACTGTAGGGAGCGCGGCGTGACGTCACGGGAGACACGAGACGCCGGAAGTGCCGCGGACACGCCCTCCTCGTGTCCGGGATGGTGTGCATGATGATGGATCGAACGGTAAAATGGGACATGAGGGAAATGCTTGTGTGCGGGAGTTGTAAGATCCCGGACGTCCAGTGTTTTTTTCTTCCTTCGGAGAAAGTGCGCCCAGGCAAAGACTCACGCGGAGGATAAACAAATAGAAACTGCATCATCAGTCAACGCTCGCGGGGAGACCACCAGCCAGTCCACAAAGCTCGTGTCGGCGCCCGTCTGGCATTCATCTAGGCATTCAGCAAGTGGACATTAATGCGATTCCGCGCGATTTCACTTCACGATTCCGCTCGTGACGCGGCAATCGTGGACGAGGCTGATTTCCGAAGACTGCTGTGGTGATCCTGAAGCTCCGATGACGCTCATGGTATTGTCTGATGACGTAGAAAACGATTGGTGATGCCGGCTTTGTAGTGGGTGGAGGCATCGCGCGGAATTAAGTTTACGTTCTATGGTGCGTGAGTGTGTAAGGCCGCGCCGTAGGAGCATGTGGTCCTCGGCCGACCGTGTGTGTCCGAGACCCTATTGTAACGTCGTCATGTTCGCCCGGCTACACACGCCGCCATGTCAGCTATGACTGAATGAAGATTTACATTCAGAAATAACAGTTCACGGACCGCAGCTTCGGGGAGAAGTGCCGTCGGGTTGAGGCAAGACGATCGGGGACTTTCTCGGAAGATTGGTTAAGTTACTCGACACATGTGGGTCATCGGCCTCCGTCCCCTCCTCTTCTTTCTCCTCTTTGCCTCCCCTCCCTCCTCCTCTTCTTCCTCTTCATTGTCCCCTCTCCTCTTCCTGAGCCTCATCGACCCCCTAACTCTCCACCCCCAACCTCTTAATTTTCCTCTCTCTCTCTCTCTCTCTCTCTCTCTCTCCTCTCTCTCTCTCTCTCTCTCTCTCTCTCTCTCTCCTCTCTCTCTCTCTCTCTCTCTCTCTCCTCTCTCTCCTCTCTCACACACACACACACACACACACCACCACACACACACACACACACACACACACACACACACACACACACACACACACACACACACACACACACACACACACACTCTCTCTCTCTCTCTCTCTCTCTCACTCTCTCACTCTCCCTCCCTCCCTCCCTCCCTCCCTCCTCCTTGTGTGTTACAGCATTAGCGATCTCGTCTAGCAATCTTGCTGACCTGCGTTCAGATTCCTCGCTGCCAGTGGATGTTAACTCCGGCCATTCTTTGCACACAGGGGGTCATTTAGAAGCGAAATGAAAGAGACAGCATGTCACACCAAGAATATCCATTATAACAAATGGAATCAAACTAAACTCTCATGATTATTACTATTGTTATAGTCATTATCATTACTGTCACTATTTTTATTATTATTGATGTTAATAATGCCATTGTCTTGATATTATTATTATTATTATTATTATTATTATTATTATTATTATATGTAGCAGCAGCAGCATTAATGTTATTATTATTACGTGTCCGACTTTTCTCCTTGCGGTCGCGGTGTCCACAACTGTCATTCACGGCGCCGCGTAGAAACTTTAATCGTGATATTAATGCTCTATATAGACGCCGGAACTAGGCTGACCCAAACCGCACACATTCCCGGGCCGACTGTTTCGCGCAGATGACGTACTACGTATCGCTGTTTAGATCAAAACAACCTGTTTTCTGCCGGATGATTGACAAGCTCCGTCGGCGCTGGCATAGTGAAGTGATGGATCTCGAAATTCTCTGTAAAGGTCTTTTGAGTTCGTGGATTCTTTATGAGCTAACTTGTGAAAGTTAACAAGCCAATCGAAAGGCAAATTATTTCTCTCTCTCTCTCCTCTCTCTCTCTCTCTCTCTCTCTCTCTCTCTCTCTCTCTCTCTCTCTCTCTCTCTCTCTCTCTCTCTCTCTCATTCATTCACTCACTCACTCACTCGCTGTCGCATATATGTTTTCCCTTACTCTCTGCAAGGAATCCACAGACTAGAAATTACTATTCCTAAGTTCGTCAAGGAACGTGTTTTCTTACATGAGATTTGCCCAAAGTTTTGTGCCTCGGGAGGTCGCACGAAGAAAGCTGAATAGTGTAGGATTCCAGAGAATCGTGGATGGGCAAGGATCAGCGGTCACACACACAGGAGGTTCTTCGAGTGAGCATTGGAAGCACTG
>NC_051387.1:35615352-35620352 GCF_015228065.2 Penaeus monodon
GCCTCGCTGTCGTCTTGAAATCCCCGGTGACTGCCAGTAAATCTCTCTCCCTCGATTAATTATGGAGCCATTTAACGGCACCTTCCCGTCCTTCAGTCGGGGTCTTGGTTTGGGGAAATAGAGGTTTTGATCGGATCGTTGGCAGAGTGAAAGCCGTAAGAGATGTATAGATGGATTATTGGCATTTTCTTGTCAGTAAGACAAACAGCTGAATACGAGCTGACAAGAAGATCAAACCACACAAACAATACACGCGCCTCAAAAAGAACGAAAGAATGGCTGAGGTAAACAAAAACTGCCACGACCTCAACAAAGACAGAATGCTCTCTCGTTGCGTCACAGTGTCCATTGGTGACGAGTCCTGTCACGTGACCGCGAAAAGGCCCAAGAAACGAAGTTTGACGCCGGGAAGCGATCTCCAAGCGATGCGGGGGGGGGGGGGGTGAAGGGAGACGATGATTCGGTGGAATGGTGAAACGCTGATTAGGCAAGATGGTGATTTCTATGACCATGTATGCTGATCGGAGCGCAGGTTTTCGTGATGATGACATGATGATCACGCCAGGATTATTATTGAAGATCACGTTCATGTTAATAACATCGAGAGTAACGCTGATAGTCATGATGGCCTGTCGCTTTGGCGTGAATGTAGCCGACCTTGGCCAGAGGAAAATTGAGCAATTTATGAGTGGCAAGTTGCAGACGATGGAAAGTGAAAACAGTACCCAATTAAAATGAAATGTACGTGAATACAAAAGAAAAAATCAAAACATTATTCTAAGTAGAAATGGGAATGACTTTATTATGTTATTCACTGCCATTGTCTTGCAGTGGAGTCCTATCTGCTGTTGCGAGACAATAAGTGTGGTAGGACATCCTAACTGCTTACTAAAGGGTAGTATTACGACAGTGTAAAAGAATAATAGATTAGTTACGTTGAAGTGACATCAGAGTGAAAGGCTGATGTTGTACATTCGCAGTTCACAGCATGATTATATAGACGCTTTTTAGTCTAGGCAGCTCCACGCAGCAGTATTTCCGCGAGGACGACGACCCGGGCCTGACCTCACGCTAATCAAGAAAAGGGCGAGGAAAGACACGCTCTATGGCTCATATGCATTTAAACCAACGTCTCATAAACGGATTACGAAGCACAAACGGCATTATCAAAGGGGGCGGGCGCGTGTTGCCAAAGCCTTAATTAACCGCCCGCATCCGGCCGTCGTGTCACAGGCGTCGCGTCGTGACTACCCGAAGGCGGCGGTGGCGTCCAGGGCGGCGGGGGCGCGAGGCCGAGGCAAGAGGGGGAACAAGAAGAGGAAGGAGAAGATGAAGGAGGAGGAAAAGAACGAGAAGAAGGAGAAGGACGAAGAGAAGGAGAAGAAGAAGAAGAAAAAGAAGGAGAATGAGAAGAAGAAGGAGAAGGAGAAGAAGGAGGAGGAGGAGAAGAAAGGGACAGAAGCGAGGAAAACTCAGGGAGAAGCGTAGCGTCTTCGAAGAGCTTTCCCAGCTCAAACTTCAGTCCAGACTTCTGTACGGAGATTTTTTCAGTGATCCGGATTTAGGTTGAATTAATTTCCCGCCTTACCTCCGCGCCCTCTGGGAGGCTGAGACGCTGAAGTGGAGGAGTTTGAGAGAAGAAAATGGGGAATAGGAACTCAGGCTCGGGAGGGTGGTGGATGGGAGGTGGCAAGGGTTTGCAATAACAGGGTCTGACAAGGCACCCTAAGCCCTTGCAACTTGTGATGCAGAGTTTAACGGCAGCCTTCGAGGCACAGGCACACCCGCCTATTCGGATCGGTCGATCAGTGTAAACACCGTGTCAGTGTCTACTCCGGAAATGTGTTCGATATTCTTTATCGTTTAAGCCGATTAGATTTTTCAGGCCGATTGCGACTATTTTTATGATATCCATGTCTTCCGACGTTACTGTACCATTACAAGCTAACGGTGTTTGCTGTGCTTTCTTTATTCGCGGAGTGTGCCGTGGACAAATTATGAGATTAAACAAGGGGAAGTTGTGGCGCAGAAGGCCAGAGGAGTGTCGGGAGTTTCTCTTGAAGGAGGAGCAAATATCACAGTAGCGGTTGTCTTGCACCGAGAACAAAGCAGGTTTCAGACAAAGACGGATCGAAGTCGAGCAGGGAATCGTCGTCGGAAATCTCACGGATGGACTTTATTGCAGATGGAAAACCTCAGGGAAATAGAATTCGCTTAAGGGTGCGGGAGGAAAGGCGTTGGCGAATGAAGCAGAAATTGGTTCTGGTAATGTGTTTGGGAAAAGGATGCCTTGCTTCTGATGGAGAAAGAGGGGGGGGGACGTAAAAGTTCTGAATAGGCGTTATATGGCAGATCAGTGGGATCATCTGGAATACTGGGAACCGACTGCTGTAAAAATCGATGTCTGTATTCATTATATGGTCCATTTACTGAGAGAGCGAAAGGATTACTACGGCTGGCTTACGAAAGGAAGAGCAACCACGAAGGGAGTTAGAGGGCCGACCTGCTTAGGGCTACGCAGACCTTGGACCTGCTTTCTGTTAGGCCGCTTTGGAGACGCCGTAAAATGGGATATGGACTTTAAGGATTTAGTCTGGGATTTGCCAGGGATCTTGCGCAAGCCAGAACGAAATGGCAGGAATGGAATATTTAGTCGAAACGAACAGGTGCCTTTGAAACTAACAAACTTTAGCAAAACTTGAAATTAAGCACAATCACAAGAAGAAAGGAAAGATAGAACGTGAAGCTTCGAGCCAGATTGGACGCCTCTTGAAAAGGTAAAATCGGCAAGGTTATTTGACTTGAAACGTTTGAATGTTGTTGTTGTTTTTTCAAAGTTAAAACATTACTTTCTTCTGTGAATATATATATATATATATATATATATATATATATATATATATATATGGTTTGTGATTGTGTGTGTGTGTGTGTGTGTGTGTGTGTGTGTGTGTGTGTGTGTGTGTGTGTGTGTGTGTGTGTGTTGTGTGTGTGTGTGTGTTTTTTTGTGTTGTGTGTGTGTGTGTGTTGTATGTGTGTGTGTGTGTGTGTGTTTGTATGTGTGTGTGAGTGTGTGTGTGTGTGTGTGTTGTGTTTGTCTATTTATTTGTGTATATATATATTATATATATATATATATATATCATATTATAATACATATCTCCGTAAGATATAGTATCACTATACACAAAACATGAAACCTAAAAGTACTCGACCACCGGCTAAACTCCTCCGTGAAAGGAAACACCCACCACACTCCACACCCACACACATCACAACAGAAAACACAATACAACATGCTGACACCGCTCAGACATGAACCTAACCATTTATATAAATATAATATATATAAACAAATACATACATCATACATATATATACTGTATATATTATATATATATATATTTTATATGTATATATATATATATATATATGATATATAATATATTATATATATGTATATATATATTATGTATATATGTGTATATATATATATATGTATATATGTATATATATATATATATGTATATATGTATATATATATTTTTTTTTCCTTTTGTCAGGAATTAACAATGATTTTCGTAAACGGTCAGAAAAAAGCAAACACGATGGCCTTTACTTTTGAGTCCAAGTGAAAGTGATTAAAGGGGAAGGCCGGAAATGCAGAGTAACGTCGTAAGAAGAACCGTGACGATACACTAGTAAAGGGACTGGTTTCTGAAGTTCTAGAGTTTCTTGTACATTCAATACGAGCGCGATCCTTGGACATTCCACGGAACGAGAGATTAAGAAGCGCCTTCAATTTCGCAGCTTCATGGAATATGATTTCAGGAATAATGCGCAAGGGTAACGTGCGGACGGATGGACGAAACGCGAATAATGATATAGATAGTGTTTGTATTTATGTGTGAGTCTGTGTGTCTGTGTTTGTATCTGTGCGCGGGCGTGTATGTGTTCCAGTCTCTTATGTTTGTTTGTGCACGAACGTAGGCATGTGTTTGTCTGTGTTTCTACATGTGTCTGTGCCTGTATTGTATTTGTGTTTGTACGCGCATGCTTGTGTGTATGTGTGTGTGTTGTGTTTGTGTGTGTGCGCCTGCATTAAAACATATCGCGCCGCTGATTTCGTGCGTTACGGAAGCGGGTCCGCCAATACTGGAAACGTCCCACGAAAAGGCGAAGTGGAAGTAATCGAGTTACGCAAAGCCATCAGACCTCAAAGTCGGATCAATTTGTGGGTATTAGAGACGCAGGGAAATTCGCCATTTTCTCTTGAGCGGGAAGTAACTGACTTTGGATGGGAAACTTTAAGTCCTTAACAAGACAATTTGGCTTTTTGAGAATTGAATTCGCCTTAAGTTGGATTCATGGTTCAGAGGTATTGCATAGGAATCATTATTATTTTATTATTGTTGTTATTATTATTATAGTTGTTATTATTATTGATGTTATTGTTATTATTACTGTTATTGTTATTATTTTTATTGATTTATTTTGTATGAGCAATAAAGTTTGCAGGATGCTTCATTGACATAGAACATGATTTGTAAGTAAACGAAAAGCAAGGACAGCACAGCAGAGCCTTCCCATCTTGGTGCCGACACTGACCGCGGTGATATCATTATGGCAGTTATGTGACCCGCCGTCGCGAGACACCTCTTTATGACCCATTAATAAGTGCATAAGACTGCAAAATAATTTTCCTTCTATTGCAAAATGGCAGTTCCTTCTCGCGAAAGGAGAGTCGGGTCTTAAGATAAGGAGGTTTATTTGATATGACGTTGACTGCCGGGCATTTTGCGAAAAGCGAGAGCCTCGAGGCGGATGCTTTGCCGGAGTGACCGCGTGCCAAACGATGCACACTTCCTCGGCCGCGATCTATTGATTCTCGCCGCTGCTCTTCTATTGCCTCGCTCCGTGACCTCGAGGGAAAACTCCCATGCAGTTGCAAGGGAGCGGGAGGAGGCTTGCGCTTGCCGAAGTGCCTTTTCTACTCGTGG
>NC_051387.1:35632852-35640352 GCF_015228065.2 Penaeus monodon
GTGTGTGTGTGTGTGTGTGTGTGTGTGTGTGTTTGTTTTATATATATATATATATATATATATATATATATATATATATATATATATATGTGTGTGTGTGTGTGTGTGTGTGTGTATGAAGATTTAATAAAACCAGGAAGGATTAAAGCTCCGGAGTGGAAGGGCAGTGTCCCCCTCTTTCCAATTTCCTTGTCGCGCATTTTTAATCTTATAATAGAATTATTATCATTTCATAATTGTTTTATTATTATTGTTACTTATTTTATCATTGTTGTTGTTGTTGTTGGTGGTGTTAGATTCATTGTTTTTTATTGTTATTATCATCATTTTAATAAAATTATTATTGTTGTTATTATTATTATTATTAGTATTAGTATTATTATTATCATTTCGTGATGTATGTTTGGGGCCGTATTTGTCTTTGAAAAGAAGTGTCTTTGCGTTTGGAATCTTATCCTGCTGAAAGTCCTTCTCTCGCTCTTTCTTATATATTTTTGTAAACTTTATTTATTTATTATAACACAGGCTTCTCCTTCTTAACATTAACAGGCGCTACTTACTAAAACTCAAAGAGTGAACCTTAGAGTTATATGTTGCATACAATAAATATGTATTTGTTAAAGGACACGTTTTTCAAAACTGCATAACATTTTCCAAAAGGATTGAATATGCTTTGTCTGGATTCATTTACAATACAAAGTATGCAGTAGATTCGGGACTTCACGGAGGTTGTTCCTTTATCCAGGTATTGACTCTTGCCTTGAAGTCTGTCAGTGACTTTGCTTGGCCTACTACTGTGGTCTCCATCTAGGTGTTCCACACTCGGCTGTACTTCGGCGGGAACGATCGCTTATACAGCTCCGTCCGTGCAAAGAGAACCCCCAGCGTGTTTCCTTGCCATGGGCCAGTCCTGTACTGTAGGGCGCATACGGAGTCGTGGGAGAAGCAGTTGCGCTAGATACATCACACACAAATTCAGAAACATCCCAACGTTGTCCATCTCCTCTGAATCGGACGTTTTGCTCTGTCCTGGATTTTGTCCAAAAGGTTCAGGTATGATGGAGGACATGGAGACCACACAAGAGGGCAGTACTCCAAGACAGGTCTCACCTAGGACTTGGAGTATCTCGCGTCCACAGGGAGGTGAGAAATGCGATGTACGCGCGCAAGTTTATTTGCTTTTTTTTCTATTGTTCAGGTGTGACCTGCGTAAGTCAGGTGTTTGTTTATATTAAGACCAAGTATCTCAGTTTCTTCCTGAGCCTTGAGGCAGGATCCCCCAAGTTGTATATCTAGGTCGTATCGGTATGAAGCTTGCTGTCTCCGCGATATGCCTCAGCTGTATCTTTCCAGGTGCCAGAGAGACTTGCCAGCGACGACCCCGGGATAACATTATGACAAGGTTGTGATTGCCGTGTTTAATTGTCTCAGCTTGCTATCCCTTTTATAAGTGAATGGAGTAAAATCGTCGGCATAGGCTAGCGCTTGTGCATGAGTTGTAAGATGTCACTGAAATAAATGTTCTACAACAGATACACTCCCTTGTGGTGTCCTGGCTTTTATTTAAGTTCACTTGAGAAATGACCTTTCAAAACAACATGAGGACTCGCCAGGAGCCTACAAATCGGCCGATCAATTTTTCATTTTGCCAGCGATTGACCGCCCACCGCTGGACGTGTGACATGCGCTTGCAGGCTGTTTAGTTTTTTTTTTCTATTATTAATTTTGGTTGGATGACAATTATATTGCAGCCAAACTTTGCTTTTGGTGTCAGCTGCATCCCTACAACTTGGGTTGATCCCCTGGTTTGGACCAAGTTTGCCTGGCCGTCAAAGTTCCCAGAATGTTTATGTTCCCAGTTAATATCTTGCAAGGGCATAAGTAACCCCGCCAATCTGCCTTGTCCCACGGCGAGATAGTGAACAACAGATCTTATTCTCTGGAAAATCCATCACCAGAGAAGAACCAGATTTATGTGTAGGAATATGAACGTGATTCTGTAGGCCATTCACCATCATTAGGTCGCTGAATGATCTGACCACCAGGTAATGAACGCCAACAAGAATCACCTGTTTGCAGGATATTGTCTAATTGGTCCATTAGAGCAAGTAATGGTTCACTATCTTTCCATTGCTGCCTGTAACAAACAACAAGGAGTACTTCATCATTCTTATTTGTTCTTATCTTGGAAATCATTATTTCTAAGTGTCCAGACACTCCTAGTTGCTTTACCCGCAAACGGTTGCGGAAACAAACAGCGATTCCTCCGAAGATTGCTGGGCATCCGGCTGTGGCGTGTGAATGAACCAGGCACTTGTGGGGCACTTTTCATTATGTAACCATGCTCTCGTTAACAGAATAGCATAGATGATTAGAGAAATTACTGCCTGTTTTCCAAGGGCTCGCGCCCCCTTTGGAAAATACTAAAGCCCCCAGGTTAAGAACCACTAGCCTAGAGACTGCAGGAAGGCATTGTAGTTTTGCGCTCGCTTGTGAGCTAAACTCCTGAACATTTGTATTAGCCATCTTCATTTATTTTTTATCTCCCTCCCTCCCTCCCTCCCTTCCTCCCTCTCTTCCTTTCTTCTTCTCTCTCTCCCTCCCTTTCTCCCTCTCTCTCTCCCTCCCTTTCTCCCTCTCTCTATCCGTCAATCTATCAACCCTCTTTCCGTCTCTCTTTTTCTTTTCTCTTTTTCCTTCTCTCTATTTCCCTTAACCTCCCTCTCCTTCTGTCTCTATCTTTCGTGTTCTCGCTCGTTCCCTATATCTCCCATTAATTCTCTCTCTTTGCCTATCTTTCTCTCGTGTCCTCGCTCTCCATGTTGTGGGTTGGGTGGTGGGGGTGCCAGCTTGGTCAACACGGGGGTTATTATTGTTTTTGTTTAACCTGAATGCACTTTTTGAGAGTCAGCAGTATTATTCTGCTTTAATGTTGATTTGTCTTTTTGTAGTTACAAGCGCAAGAACATGATTCTCACAATATGTGTTTCTTTTTGCCTTTGTCCCTTCTCACTCTCTCTTCTCTCTCTCTCTCTCTCTCTCTCTCTCTCTCTCTATATATATATATATATATATATATATATATATATATATATTTGAGAGAGAGAGAGAGAGAGAGAGAGAGAGAGACATCTCTCTATTTATATCTCTTATCGTTATCTCTCTTTCTCTTTCTCTCTTTCTCTCATTGTATATCTCTTCCTCCCTCCCCCTCTCCCCTCCCTCCCTTTCCCCAGTTCCTCCCCCAGCCCTCTCATTTCAGCGGGGGATTTCGGGGGATTTTTTAGCTGGAAATACAGTGAGGCAAAATTCGACCGCACATTACGGCCAAGCGGAAAAACTGGAGATCCGGCAACACAACGAAGTGTATCGGGGAAGTTCGTGTGCGTGGGAGGGGGGAGGGGGGAGGAGGAGGGGGACAAGGAGAGGGGACAAGGAGGAGGGAAAGGTGGAGGAGGGGAGAGGGAGAGGAGAGGAAAATGTAGAAGGAAAGGGGGAGTGGGATGGAGGAGAGGGGGGAAGGAGAAGGGGAGGGGAGGGGGAGAGGGATGGGAAGAGGGTTCAAGGTTGTTCGGAACGAGGAAGGGACACGTCAGTAACGAGGAGAGGGATGATGCGTCGCCAAAGCTGGAAGGAGGCGCTTACTTGTTTCCAGGGTATTTACCATGCATCCCCCACACCAATCAAGATATTTGCCATGCTTATTTTCTTGTTTTCTCGTCGTCTTTATTAACTGATTATCTCCTATTTTTTCCCTCTCTTTACTTTTCGTCTCTGCCATCTCTTCCTATTCCCTCCACCTTCAACTTCGCCATTTCCTCAGTCTGCTCCTGCTACTCCTCCTACTCATTTTTCCCCTCCCCTCCTCCTCCTCCTCCTCCTCCTCCTCCTCCTCCTCCTCCTCCTCCTCCTCCTCCTCCTCCTCCTCCTCCTCCTCCTCCTCCTCCTCCTCCTCCTCCTCCTCCTCCTCTCCTCCTCCTCCTCCTCCTCCCCCCACTCCCCCCTCCTCCCCTCCCCCTCCCCCTCCTCCTCCCCCTCCGCCCCAGACCCGCTCGCGGCATCCACCGAAGGTGATCAGGAGCGGCGTGCTCGCGCGTTGCCCCAGCGCAAAGGCCAAGAGTAACGCCTTGGCCATCGGTTTCATGAGGGAAAAACTCGCCGTCCCGTAACTTCACCTTGGCGACCCACGCGGCCACGAGGTGATCGATGGACAGCAGAAGTGAGATTTCGTGCATCGCCGCGACTCTGGTCGGCGGCGGACGAGAGCGCGCGGCGCCCGGTGACGCTGGCAGTGCCGGCGCCCATTTCCCTAATTCTTTGTAAAGTTATATGCATATATATATATATATATATATATATATATATATATATATATATATATACATATATATATATTTATATTTATTTATATATATATATATATATATATATATATATATATATATATATATATATATATATATATATATTTGAATATACATACATATATACATGTATATGCATAAGTATAAATATATATATATATATATATATATATATATATATATATATATGTGCACACACACACACACGCGCGCGCGCGCGCGTGTGTGTGTGTGTGTGTGTGTGTGTGTGTGTATGTATGTATGTATGTATGTATGTATGTATGTATGTATGTATGTATGTATGTATATGTATGTATATGTACTTATGTATATATACTCAGCTTCGCATATCGGATAAAAAATATGCCAGATATGCGGAGCTGAGTCTCGCCCGAGCTGCGCCTCTGAAGGGAGCTCCAGCCTGGGCCGACTAATGCTAACCGAGGAGAGCTGGTTCTGACTCGACTAAGCTTAGTCTTTACCCGGTGTAAAGCAGTAACCTCCAGGCGTCAATTGCAACTTCTTGCGCCTGGGCGGGGCGCGAACCGCCGACCCCTTGGATGAGAGGCCGACACGTTACCACTAGCCCGGTGGCTAGGCTTTAGTACCAACCCGGAGGTTTTTATTAAAAAAAAAGAAAGAAAAAAAAAATAATAACCATGTTCCATGTTTCCATACTACAAACGAACGAGGGACCCACGGAACCTCGCTTCCACCTCACACGAGATGGAAGAGAGGCAGGCGAAGGTCTCACCTGCTAAAAGGTTACCATAGCAGGACCTGTTCCTGCTATGTTCACACTTAGTAGGCGAAAGAAGTGTTCTCCTACCAACGGCCATGGCTTCACACTTAACCATATCCACGCCTTCCAATCAGCGATGTAAACAAAATGAAACACCACGCAAGGGGTTTCGCCCCACTCCTGTATTACTCAATCTAAGTCAGTTTCAAGATAGCTAGCTGCCCTCACATTCCCTTCCCATCCTTAAACTAAGGAATCCTCCTCCTCTCTCTTTACTTCATCCAGCCTCCGCGCGGCCTTGTGGTAACGGTGACCCTCGCATTGTTGTTTGATGCTGCTTGAAGTGGCCGCGGACAGGATCACTCTGCGGATGGCATGCATCATGAGGCCAATACGGTGTTTTTCAAGTTTTCATTCTTACAGACAATGTCAGAGCAATTTGACTGCTCAGGATAATGCCTTGTTTTACTTGGGACTAAATTTCTTAAAATTCAGGAGGCTGAAGGATGTTTAAAAAGGATGTCATTAATTAACATTTTTTTCTTTTGCATATACAAAGTGCTTTGTAACGAAAGGGAAAATAGCTAGATTCCCAAACAGACTACTTTTGCACGAGACTTTGGAGTTAGAGAAAAGCTTTGGATTTTTTTTCTTTCTTTTTTTTTTAATAGAAGGAGGATGTGGATGTGCAATATTTTTCCGTACATTGTTTATGAACCTTGAATGCCATGCAGCGCATAATAACTGAATTATCCAAACATCATATTTGATGTTGCGCAGTGCAAAGCAGTATTTTTCACTCCACTCCTCCTCCTAATAAAAGCAAAGGCCTGTCTCCGCGTGCCTGTGTTCCCGTGACCCTGGAGACCGGAGTGGCACCTGTTGCGTAATGGCATTGCTCTTGTTCTCATTAGTCCTTCATGCAAATGACCCGCCTCCACCAGCACGGCGGCGGTGCACGCGCGGGCGCCGGCGAAGGATGTCATCCCATTTCCTGCTTCGCCTGTTCGTCGACAAAAGACTGGCAACGCGCAAGGGGGCGGAGGGAAGGGAAGGGAAGGGACGCGACATTAGCACAGGAAGCCGCGTGTCCGTGACTGCATGTGTAGCGTGACTGGGTCAGTGGCTCGAGGTCCTGTCCTTGCGTCCGCTGGACTTTCCTCAAGCGCTTCCTCGCGATTACGGCGATTACGTGGCGCCTCTAGGATCCTTCTGCTCATTTCCTTTTATTTCGTTTATATATATATATATATATATATATATATATATATATATATATATATATATATATATAATGTGTGTGTGTGTGTGTGTGTGTGTGTGTGTGTGTGGTATTATGTATCTATATTTATAAATGCATATATACATATATATACGCACATGCACACACACACACACACACACACACACACACACACACACACACACACACACACACACACACACACACACACACACACACACACACACACACACACACACAACGCACATACATACAAACACACATATACATATATATATATATATATATATATATACACATACATATATATACATACATATATACATATACATACATACATACATACATATATATATACACACATATATACACACATATATATTATATATGCGTGCGTGCGTGCGCGCGCGCGCGCGCGCGCGCGTGTGTGTGTGTGTGTGTGTGTGTGTGTGTGTGTGTGTGTGTGTGTGTGTGTGTGTGTCTGTGTGTCTGTGTATGGGTGTGTATATGTATATGAATGTATGTATCGTCATCGTCGTCGTCGTCATCGTCATCGTCATCGTCATCGTCATCGTCATCGTCATCGTCATCATCATCATCATCATCATCATCATCATCATCATCATCATCATCATCATCATCATCATCATCATCATCATCATCATCATCATCATCATCATCATCATCATCATCATCATGAAACGGAATGGAATGATCATTGGGCTGATCAGCCGTGGCATACAATATTTGGGATGTAGTCAAGAGCCTGTAGCCGTGGCTAACTGCAGAGTTACTTCAGAGCTGAGAAGGATAATTACACAAGTGGTGACAATTCTGCAGGTGTTTTATTTTACAAAGATTAGGCGTATATATACACAAAGGTGAGGAATCACCGAATAATCACAAGCGGCCACCCCTCGCGTGATCGAGGCGTGGCGAATAGCAAGCGGCCATCCACTCGTGCGATCATCGCTTGTTACCGTGGGGTCGAGCAAACTAGCGACCAAGCGGTTACAATACTCCCCCGTCAGCGAAGATGCCCCAAGATATGTGAGAGGGGCGGCCCGCCCTGGAGAACTGTACTGGAGGGGGGGGTCGTCGTCTTGAATATACGCTGGCTTTAGGCGATCTATCGAGATCCAATCGTTGGC
>NC_051387.1:35647852-35655352 GCF_015228065.2 Penaeus monodon
AAAAGATATCGCAAAGTGGAGGCAAGAAGGCATGATGCCACACATGAGTGTTCATGTTGGCTGGGCCTACAAGCCACACATCCATGAGAGTCGCCACTCAAGTAAGCTTAATGTCAAGGTTTTGGTCCATTTGTTGGCCGTGAAGCACCTGGATCCAAGGGGTTAAATAGCTCAGGTTTGCTTTTAATGAGTTAGCGTTGTTTGAGAAGATTACAACAATCTAATTGTGGGTAGAAAGTTCGTAGAATAGCACCCAGGTAAATGAAAAATATGGCAATAGGTTTATTGATGGTCTTTTATTGAATCTGATTTTCTTGCAGAAACGTGAAGATTTGGTGACAGCTGCTGAGCGTCGCACTAGCATCTTGACATGGGCTGGACTTGGATACATGGCTCTCCAGTTTGGTTTCCTAGCCAGACTGACCTGGTGGGAATACTCATGGGATATCATGGAGCCTGTGACATACTTTGTGACATATGGCACAGCAATAGGAGCTTATGCCTACTATGTTGTAACAAAACAGGTAAAGATGGTTTATACTGCTGTCTGGCAGGCTTTTTAAATATCATTCATTATACACTCTAGCATAGTAAACTTTTTAAATGTGCATGTGCTGTAGTTTATTCTATTATACTGTTTAATGTCATAAATATCTGAAGACATGCACATGCATAACAGATTTTGCATAGTCTGTGTGATGTAAGATGGCATTTTAGGTCTGATAATGTATTGCTAGACTGATAATCATAATTATCACAATTTATATACATTCATTAAAAAAAAAAGTTTTAAGATAGTCATTGCTTTCACCTCAACAAAAAATTAATTTCTAGTCATATTAATAATTTTTCATAATAGAAACAAATTCTGGACAACAGGCACTAATATCACTAGCATCCTAAGGTATAATCTTGACAACAGGCATTGATATCACCAATATCCCAAGCAACAATTTCTTTATCCAAGGAAGTCAACACTTTTTATATATCTGTTCTTTCAGGACTTTGTGCTCCCTGATGTCCGTGACCGTCAGTTCCTACTGAGCTTCCACAAGAAAGCCAAGAAGTTGGGAATGGACGTTTCCCACTATAACGACCTCAAAAACCAGTTGTCCGAGTTGGAGTCAGACTTGCGAAGGCTCCGTGACCCCTTGGCTCTCAACCTACCTCACTCTGCCCTTAAGACTCCCCCAACTGCACAAGCCCCTCTTGCAAAGGCACAAAAGCACATCAAAAATTTGTTGGGACTTAAAGATGAAAAGAAGTAGCTTTAACATACAAAATGTCTAGGAAAATCAATGAAAACTTTTTTTGTAGATCGTAGATTAAAAACAGGTATACTTTTAACTACAAGATGTCATAATGCACAAAGTTGCTCAGTTAATTCTTAGCAACATTCAACAAATAGTAAAGAATTAGATGACAGTTATCCATCTGTATTTTGCTGTGGCAAGTCAGTGGAGACAGTAAGTAATGGGAAAACATAGTGGAAAGATCTTGTATGGGAACTGCCAACTGCTATTTCAAGGACTAGTTTGGAAAAAGTTATGTACAGAATATTTTTCATTATCATATTAGAGCCTGGGTATATTATTTCAGAAAAAAAGCTCTCTGAATTAATTTTGTGGTATGGTTATATAGATAAGGTGAAAACAAGAACATATGTATTAAATTTGATTTATATCACACACACACACACACACACACACACACACACACACACACACACACACACACACACACACACACACACACACACACACACACACACACACACACACACACACACTCCTCTCTCTCTCTTCTCTCTCTCTCTCTCTCTCTCTCTCTCTCTCTCTCTCTCTCTCTCTCTCTCTCTCTCTCTCTCCTCTCCTCTCTCACAAAAACACACACTCACAACCCCACCACACCACACACACACCACACACACCACACCACACACACACACACACACACACACACACACACACACACACACACACACACCACACCCACACACACACACACACACACACACACACACACACACACACACCACACACACAACAACACAACACACACACACAAAACACACACACACACTAAAACACACACCCCAACACAAACACACACACACACTAAACACACCACCACAAACCACACCACACACACAACACACCCACACTACACAACACCACTAACACCACACACTAACACACACACACTAACACACACACACTACACACACACACAACACACACACACACACATACACAACACAAATCACTATAATATAATAATAATATACTATAATATATATACTATATATATAATATAATATATATATATATATATATAATATAATATACATATATACATATATATATATACATACATATATACATATATATATATATCATTTTATATATATATATATATATATAATATAATATGTATATGTATATGTATATGTATATATATATATGTATGTATATATATGTATGTATATATGTATATATATATATATATATATATATCAAATCATCAATAACGATATATGCATATACATTTATATAGATAAAGATATATTAATGAATACTCCATGCATAAGTGAATATACTGTAAGTGTGCACACATGGTAGAACTAAAGGAGTGATTTTACTCGGGGAAAGATACATAAATACTAAGTAACTAGTTAATTGCCTTTGTGCTATTAAATACAACTGCATTTTCAATTTTATATTTAGAATAAGATTATGAATGTTGTAATCTTGGGTAATATGAAATTCATAATTAATTGCCAAATGAAGGCAGTATTGTTTTTGTTAAAATATTCATAGAAGTTCTTAAAAATTTATATATAGAGAGATTTTGACTGTAACATAAAGAATATTCATAAGAAGCAGTAATCAAACTGACTTTTAAAACCAACTTTACCAAATGTGATGTTAACTTACATCTATAGATCAGTAAAATATGATTATAATTCCCTGGCTAAAAGAGGAATGTGCTTTTTGGAATTAATTAAGGAATACAAGTGCTGTCAAGTGATGAATTTACACAAATTTAAGGTGGTACAGTAATTTTGTCCATCAAAAAAATCAGAAAATTTACTGCTACCACAAAAGGTGGAGTAATCTGTTGAAGTGTTATTAAATTACCTTTAACTATATGGTTTTCCTAGCTGTAGGGAGGTATTATATATATATATATATTCAGGTTTGAAAATGTATGAGATTTCTGCTCATTTGTTGAATTGAGACTGGGAAATAGGACCTGATCAAATCCGAAGAGCTGCACAACAATCCCATCATACACAATGAGACGTAGGTTGGCAGAGTGAAAAGCCTCAGTGCTGGTTATCTTATTAAATCAAAGAAGTTTATCAAAAAGCACAATTGTACTTAGTGTACTTGTTTTCATATATATCATATATATATCTATATATCTATATATAGCTGGATTGTTTCTAATAATCTTTTTAGAATTATTTTGAATTTAGATATAAGTGTGAATGGTAGAAATAACTGTATAAAGAGAAACTTGTTCATCATTTAGATTGTTAACTAGAAATCTGAAAAAATCATTGAAATTTTTTTATTTGATATATTTTTTGACTACAGACAATAAATATAGGGAAGAGTATTATGGTGTAAGGAATAAGAAGTGAAATTAATATACTGATTCTGATTGTATTATTAATTCCACCCATGCAGGATTATCGTTTCATAGATTCTCATAATTGGCATAATAATATACTTTTTTTTTTACAAACAAAGTGGTATTAGTCATAACATGAGAAGCACTTGAGTATTGGTGTGATATAGCAGTCTCCAGCCAAAGTAAAAATCAAGATAAAACAGTACTTGTAGATTATTCACAAGGCACGAAAAGCTTCAGAATAAACTGCTCGACAAATGTGTCTTCCTTTGATGGTGGATTTGTAGACAACTGAGGTGATTAGAGGTTGGAAATGCTAAATAAGCTGACTCTCAGTTGATGTGTATAAAAACTGTTGACCATCTTGTTTATATAAAAGTCAACTGTGATGGACAGCACTTTTAATTTCCCAATGTTTTCAACCAAGCAGAGACAAGGTTTTTTGCTTTTCACATGCTTTTATTGCTTACATGGATATTTTAAAGCAGTGCACTTTGTACTAGCATAAAGGTTTAGTAGTTTCTAATGTTTTCATGAGGGTAATTGACTTTTTGTTTGCATTCAAATTGTTATGCCTCTTGTCTGAAAAGTTATCTACAGTTTTATTTTGTGAGGCCTAGGGCTCTAGGAATTGGGTGGTGGTGGTGGATGTGTTGATTAATACTGTATCCTTAACAGAACACCGAAGAATACCATCCTTATGTAGTGATTGACAATGGCCTCACATTTATAGGGTCTACAAGGGTGATAATCGTTACTAATTAGTTTTATATTAGTGGTTGTTAAGGCTAGTCTTTCATAATATGTCATTGGTTGATGTTTGCTAATGTGTAGCCAGTTTTTAAGCATTTTTATAGTGTTATCCTGATAGAAAGGAACAGAAAGTTTTTAGCAATACATATTTTATAATGATATAAATGGTTGATTCATTGGCTAAGATGAAAGTTTTATAGCATCTCCATTGTCATTTAGTCTAATATTCTCAATTCAAATAACTTTTAAAGTCTTCATGCTCTATTTGGAAACTTAACTTTATCTAAATACGTATACTATTTAACCTTCTTCATCTTGTAGGCACAAATTTCCTCTTGTCATTTATTAGGGCTTTGATATTTATATACACAGAAAACATGGGCCTATTTAGACTGAAAATATTAGATACATTTTTTTTTAGATTACTTTGCATAAACTAACTGCACATCAGTAACAGTTGAAGAAGAATGATCTATAGTGTTTCTTTTAAGAAGGGTTAGATTTATTTTTTGAAATGACAATTTAAGATATAAAATCCAGATGAATTATGTTAACTGTCACCTTGAAGAGGATTGTCTCCTAATATTTTCTAATTAATAGTTTTTAAGCAACAGAAATACTGTAATAAATTATTATACGTCACTTCCAAAGATTTTTATACAGAAGTAACAATATGCAGCTGTTACTACTTTTTCTGTAAACCCAATATTAACAAATGTTTGCTTGCTTTGTCCTTCACTACCAAGATCTAGGGAAAATTTTGCATGCTAGAGTATGCATGATTAGAAGATTAAAGCAAAATCATATATAAAATATACTGATAATGGTCATAGCAACATCCTTGTAATGAGGGACACTTTGGCTGTTGTTTTTTGTCTTTAAATCTGTTCTTCTGTATTCAGAAGGATACAGATATGAAAATATTTTAATTTTACCAAGAACGAGATCCAGGCCATAATGTGTATGTAAAAAAAAAAAAATTGGCATGATTTCTCAAATATGCCAATGCCAGGTTTTCTGTGTATATACTAGTAGAAAGAGAAAGTTTCACATTTAACTAGTTCTTTCTCATACAGTTAACCATGTTCCTGCCACTGACATCATAGAAAATGTGAAACTTCAGTATCTTTCTTGGCTATTTCACCTTCTCCATTCAGATCAGGAATCCTAGATATAAGACTGTGCAGGAGGCAATGCAACTTTAGCAAGTCACTATTTTGCAGTTGTCATATCATTATCCAGTTTAAAAAATGAAAATATTTGAGAAATTCACCTCATATTAGTATGAAAAGTACAGTGAACTTTTTTGCAATGTGTTAGAATTTTGCAATCTTCAGAGGTGTAAAATCATTAGCATTTTTAACTTATGTACACCTCTGTGATTAGGTAATTTAAGAAGATTAGGAAAAGATAATTTTTTAAGCTAATACAAAGCAGACAAGACTGAAATCTTTTCTATTTTATAGACACTGTTATCATTGCTTTGTAATCCATTATCAATGTTGAGTCATTTTATAAATATATTTTACTTCGTTAACAGAAAAGAACACAGAAAATAGATAAGTGTCTTCTACATTTGTACATAGATCAGTGAGGAAGAGACATAGATAGAATGTCAGGAAGTGTGATGTGTGTTTTCACCATAATAAAACTTCGACAGTAATGGGGTCTTAATGACAGTGTCTCGCATAAGTGTTGGTCCAATCCACAGGTTGCACGTAATGTCTTCTTGATAGTGATGATGAACAATGGAGAGTCCACAGTAACTTCTCATTTCTCACAGGAATACATAGTTTTGTACAAAATCCATATGTATGATACTATACTAAGTTGAAAGAAAATGCAAAGTTATCTTGCAAATTTTACCATAAATGCCATGAAGATATAAACATTTCCTTTGGATGAGATTGATTTTGTGGAACAGAGAATATACAAAAAGAGTAATATACTGTATAAATTCCATATTGTTGAGTAGACAGATAAATACAGATTTTTGAAGACGTGCACATCATGATAAATAATTAATTATTATGTATAATGAAATGAAAGTAGAATAATTTGAGAATTTATTAATGCCATAGTTTAAAAATGTACTATTTTTAAATTGCTAGATTGTGATGATAAAGAAGAAAGAGTAGGTGCAGTTTTATAACTTGTTTATTGCAAGTACAAAATTATTACATAAACATGAACACTAGGATGAAAAGTAAAGCAGGTAAAGATAAACATACATACCAGAATCTTACATACCAGAATCAGTATTATAGAAGGAACATGGTTTGTTACTTTATCTGCATTTATATTTTACTGCAAGTATTAATCATTGGATAAATTATGGTACTTTGTAAAAGTCATTATGGAGTACTTCACAATGCTTGGAAGTTTGCTTAAGTGGTTCAGAAGTTACTACATCTTGAAGATAAGAAATGCAACCATTGACTCCTTATGTTTTACCTTTTCTATAACTATGACATAGTAAACTAGCCCAGTGTATTTTGCACATCTGTGAAGTTCAGTCTTCATAGATAGTTTTCCATTAAATTTTTGTTCTGTCAAGATATTTATTGAAATTAATTAATTAATACTAATAAGTCTGTGTTTGAATAATGTTTACCATTAAATTTTTTTTTTTTGTTTGAAATGTAAATTCTCTGATTTTGACATTGCAGCTAATGATCTGATGCAGTTCTCTTTTAAGTTATTTGCTATCTTTCAATATTCTTGATGAGGTACTGGAATGAAACTTTAGCTCCTGTAATATACTGTAAAATAAAACTTGTTAAACATTTTTAATAAGTTGTTTTATAACCCAAGCAGTGATAAGATTGATGAATTAATTTTTTTCATCACTAAAAGTGTTCCAACATTTCTAAAACAATTGTGTTCTCCAGAGGAAATCTGGACAATAAACCAGAGAAAACAAATGAAATGGATATATAAAACAACAGAAGTAGCTATGAAAGCAGAAAACAGAGAATGGTAGAGGCTGACCCTTCATAGTTCCAAAATTAATTAAATTGTATGCCTCCTCCAGGTTTCACATGGCCATGTTCTAAGTATCATAAATCTGGATATGAAACAAAGTATGAAATAATTTTTCCTCATTAA
>NC_051387.1:35660352-35667852 GCF_015228065.2 Penaeus monodon
GGAGGAGAGAGAGAGGAAGAGAGCAGAGAGTGAGAGAGAGAGAGAGAGAGAGAGAGAATGACCGGGGAGAGAGAGAGATCGAGAGAGAGAGAGAAAGAGAGAGAGGAGAGAGAGAGAAGAGGAGCCGAGAGAGAGAGAAAGGAGGGAGAGAGAGAGAGAGAGAGGGGAGAGAGGAGTAGGCAAAAGTACTAAGTCTATTTACCAATGGACACGGGTTGTTTACCACGTGGTCAAGTCCAGTTTGGAACCACTGACTCAACGAGGGCGTAGATGACAATGTTATCTGACCTAGCCTGACCCGGACAGTTCGTGGCCAGCGCCCGTGGTAAGGTCGGCCTAGCCTTCACCTTCAGGCGGCTTTCCCTCGCCTCAGGCGGGTCGGCCTGACACATGACACTTTACCCTTAGACATCGTCTCGTGTGTTCCCATACTGTGTGGTACTCTCATCAATACGCCGTTATACCAGTATCACTACCCCTGCAAGCCATTGTACTAAGGATCATAGCCTTTTACAATCTGGTAGCAGTGGAGCCGTTGCGTCCTTTGGGCTCACAACACGAACAGCACCATTGAAGAAAAAAACGCTTGACCATTCCCGAAGACATGTCTAGACAAAACCAGGTGAGTACAGGTTTGGGCCCTTCTTATTATTTCTTTTCCCTTCCTTCTCCCATAAATATGTTAAGCCGTCGGTTTTGTTGGATGAAAATGCCAAGTGACAGCAAATGGCACGTTCTCACACTATTCTCCTGGCCTCAGATCGCATTACCGTGTGATCGCGGTACGTGTTCAACAAACATGAATATTGTTCATTAGTTAAGTAGTTAATTAATTTCTCTCATTATTAAAGATTTATGTTGTTTCAACTGCAACGAATTTAACGTGTTTGTGATTTATCTTATCATGAATATCATTTCATTTTTATTTCGTTCCTCCCCTCGCCCTGACCCTGACCTCCCTTTCTCCCCTCGGGTCAGTTGGGACGTGGAAAGGGTCAAGAGATGACCGCTCGTTTTATCCCGTAATTTGGTTGTTGTTTTGTTGACACCTTGCGGAATACCGTACCACCATTACATTGCTCATTGGTAACACGTTCTATCGACGCTAGAACGGAGCTTGTAACACGATTTTACTTAAATTTATTATTTTAAATATAGTGTAGGACCTCCCCCCATATCATAGTGCACAGGATTGCCCGATATAACACAGGGTTGCGTAAATGCCTAATAGATCTCGCTCCGATGTTCGAAAGTAGGTACAGGTAAAACCAAAGCTATTCGTTTGATTGGCAACTTTGAGTCGGTGTGACCCACAGTTACGTCCATTAATTAATGTAGGACTAGGATTTAAGCTAGAATCATTATTTGCTTATTAATCACACCCTCCTCATCCTCTTGAAGTCGCTTGCATGTTTTGGGTAATTCCCAAACGATCATGTGATTCGTGATAATTTAGATACCCTTAGGGAATGTCACGAGCGCCCATCACAGATACGCAGAAAAGAGTAGGTTATTTATAGATTTTCCTGGCTCGGTTCGCTTCAATGTACGGCATTTTGGGTATAGGTCTAACATGCATAGCTAGACTTGGCTACCTCGGCAGTTCAGATTTTCTGACCCCGAGAAGATTTGCTTGCTAAAAAGCTTGCGAATTTTTCGTCCACAAGCTTTGTTTCATTAAAGTGAATTAATATTATAATGTTTGTGATTCAATTCTCATGTGTGAGGTTTTACTCCTCTTTCACTCTCGTTCACACACATGCACACACACACACACACTCACTCACTCATCCATGCAGAACAAATGACATTGAAACCTTTTCATTACTAGGGTTTGTTGCTGTCATAGTTGCAGGTGTAGGATCTATGATGTATCTCTTTAGTCCATAATTTTGTCAGTTGTGATGAGTGACTCGTATATTTATTTCTTCTCTGTGTGACGACCATTGGTTCAAGTAAATCCTTGTGGATTGCCGTTGTCGTTTCCCTCATCTACTCTCATATCTATCAGAGACGGTTGGTAGTTCAAGCCAGGTCCATGCGGATCGCTACTGACGTCTCCCTCTCCTATTTTTTTCTTTATCTTTGTGAAAATAAAACAAAACCCCCCCAAAAAACGAAAATAAATTAAAAAACGAACATTAAAAACCGCAAATTTATATAAATAACTAGCTAGTGGTACTTAACACCCCCTCTTCTCTGTTGCCTTTCTTTTTCTCTTACTATCTGGCCCTTATGTGTATGATCTGGTTCCCCGACTATATATAGCAGTCGGACCAACGATAACCGACACGGCACCGAAGGAGGACCCTGCTGCAGAAACGGTCACCTTAGGATGCTGTGGGAAGGACATCATTGGAAGATCGCCTTAGGCCTGGGACCAGGATGTTCATCAGGGCAGGTGTTAAGCCATCCCATGATGTAGTGGACGGGCTTGCCTGGACGACTGCATATCCAGTCAACTCCAGGAGCTCGTCAGAGATAGATAGATAGAGAGAGAGAGAGAGAGAGAGAGAGAGAGAGAGAGAGAGAGAGAGAGAGAGAGAGAGAGAGAGAGAGAGAGAGAGAGAGAGAGAGAGAGAGAGAGAGAGAGAGAGAGAGAGGAGAGAGAGAGAGAGAGAGAGAGAGAGAGGAGAGAGAGAGAGAGTTATGTAAATATCAATGTATCGATTTTTTCGATACGTCTTGAGACTGTTAATGTGTACCTAAGGCGATACCGATACCAATACAAAAGTATCGCCGGTACATGTATCGAGATACTACCATCTGTGTGTGTGTGTGTGTGCGTGTGCGCGCGCGTGTGTGTGTGTGCGTGTGTGTGTGTGTGTGTGTGTGTGTGTGTGTGTGTGTGTGTGTGTGTGTGTGTGTGTGTGTGTGTGTGTGTGTGTGTGTGAGTGTGTGTGTGTGTGTGATAAAGAAATATAGGGCTTCTATGAAGATATTCATTTTACCAGCAACAGAGTAAAAACTCATTTCACAATCATTATGAGAGATTTTGATGGCAAAACAGATATGAAGAGATTTTAATACCAAAATAGGGAGGAAGACAGAAGATTTTATTTTCAAAATAGATAGGAAGACAGGAGATTTTAATACCAAAATAGGGAGGAAGACAAAGATTTTAATGCCAAAATAGAGAGGAAGGTAGAATTTAATGCCAAAATAGGTGGGAAGACAGAAGATTTTAATCCAAAATAGGTAGGAAGATAAATTTTAATGCCAAATAGGTGGGAAGACAGAAGATTTTCATGCCAAAAATAGGTGGGAAGACAGATTTTAATACCAAAATAGATAGGAAGGCAGGAGATTTTAATGCCAAAACTGGGAGGAAGATAGAAGACTTTTAATACCAAAATAGGTAAAAAGACAGGAGAAACCGTATTAGGGAATCACGAAACAGGCACTAGAAATGAGAGGGGACAAATGCTAATCGATTTTTCCGATCCTCGATCACTGTGAATATCATGAATAGCCAAATTTTGCTAACTTGAAGACCAGGGCGACAAAATTTAGCCTTAACATCCAAATCAGATATTCACCTCTCAATGACGAATAATCTTAACACTGATCAAATCAACAAACAGTTCGGTGACATAATAAAGGAAGCTGCACTTGAATTAGGCGGTAAGAACGACAAAGTTCCAGCAAGCTCTAGGTAGACACGAAACGGGGTAATGAAAGTATCGCCAAACAGGGACAAAACAGAATTGACTGAACTAACAAAGACGAAAAAAAAAGAAGAGAATAGGTGTACGGAAATTCAATACTCGAATAATAAATGAAACAGTGATTTCAGGTACCACCATGAAAACAACTAAAGGAAACTCGGAATAGGGAGAAATCAAATGTATGCAATAAAGAAACCAGACGGAGATATGATATATAGCAAGAAATAATTAAAGTAGTGTAAGACTTTAACAGAGATTTAAACTACTGTAATTAACAACCACGGATAGAAGCAAACGCGGTAACTAGAGACATACCTAACATAACAGGAGAAGAAAAAAAGAGCGCTTATGGCATTGAAGAGAGGGAAAACAAAGGGTGAATACGAAATTACTATAGACCTTATGATAGAAGAAGGAGAAATTGCAGCAGTGAAACTAGCCAACCTTTAAAACAAATGCCCTATCACGAGAAAATTCCGAAAGCCTAGAAAATGCAATATTTATTTTGATACATAAAAGCCTCATTTCAGTTAATTACAAACTGTTCACAAAAGTCATCACACCTCGCATTTCTGACACTCTAGATTGCAATTAACCTATAGATCAGTCAGGCACTGATCACATCCACACACAAACCCAAATAAGAGAGAGAAAAAAAAAAATAGAATCACTGTTCCATATGTGGGATTCATCGATTATGAAAAGGCATTTGACTGTACAAATACCAGCAGTATTAGAAGCTATTCGAAGACAAGGAATCATCATCAATAACGGTATGCTCATGTTTGAGCAGCCGTGGACCTCTCCACCATCCTTCGCCACTAAACTCGATCTTACGCTTTTCTTTCTACTTGTACCATCGACAGCCCGCAAATATCTTTGATATTGTCGCTCAGTCTTGTCTTCGGTTTGCCTCTTCCTCTGTTTCCTATCACCATCCCTGTCAGCAAGTTTTTCTCAATACTTTTACTTCTCATCACATGACCAATAAACTTTAATTTCCTCCTGTTCAAGATGTCCAACAGCCGGTCTTTACAATTTATTTTTCTCAGCACTTCATCATTGTCTTCTTCTCTGTCCAGCTAATACGCAGTACTCGTCTGTAACACCACATTTCAAAACTATTGATCTTTTTCTTGTCTATCTACTTCAGCACCCAACACTCAGAACCATATGATGCAATTGGGAAAACTAATAAGTTCAATAACCTCAGCTTAGTCTGTAAGGTAATGCTTCTGTCTTTCCAGATGTTATTGAGAGCAATTGTGGCGTTTTTGGCAATGGTAATTCTTCTTTTTATCTCCGGTGAATCATTATATGTATTAGTTAAAACAGCTCCAAGATAAGTGAACTCTTTCACATTTTTTACAATCATTCCATTGATTGTAACATGTTCATCTTTGTTCATTGCCGGTTATCTTTATAGTTTTCTTGGCATTAAGAAACAAGCCAGCCTTTTCGCTTGCTTCTCTAACTTTATCTAGTAGTTGTTGTAGTTCAGTGATACTGCTGGCAATCAAAACTATATCATCGGCGTACCTCAGATTTGATATTTTGTATCCTCCAACATCCACAGTTCCTTCAAAATTCTCTAGAGCACCTCTCATAATTGTTTCAGAATATATATTAAAGAGGTGCAGAGGCAGAATGCAACCCTGTCGCACTCCTTGTTTGACTTCGAACCATTCTGTTAACCCACAAGTGGTTCTTACAGCTGCTTGTTGTTGGTCATACATGGCTTTTATTAGTTGGATGATGTGTTTTGGAAACTTCATATCGTTCATATTATTCCAGAGGATATCGTGATCAACAGTATCAAAAGCTTTCACATAATCGATGAAACACAGGTATAGGTCTTTTTGATGTTCTCTGTTTTTCTCTATGATCAATTTCAAATTTAGAATCTGGTTTCTGGTACCTTTTCCAGGGCGAAAACCTGCTTGTTCGTCTGCAATTTCCTCTCTTAACTTCAACTTCATTCTTTCAGCAATAATCTTCCACAAAATTTTGCTGCTGTGACTTATTAATGCAATTGTCCTATTATTGTTGCATTGGAGTGCGTCACCTTTTTAAGGTATGGGAATAAATACTGATTTTACCCAGTCTTCTGGCCATTTTCTTTCATTCCATATTTTTGTACAGAGTTTGTAGAAGAAGTATTCAACACTTTCGCCAGCATTCTTAATTAGTTCTGCTGTTATTTCATCTATTCCCGGGCTCTTGTTATTCTTTACTTCTTTTATGGCTTTTATAACTTCGTCTAGCAGTGGCGGTGGTTCATCTTCGTTGTCATTGAGTCTAATTAATGTTGTTGTTAGATCTTTATTCTTTTTGTATAGGTTGGAACAATATTGATTCCATCTATCTTTGACTTTTTTTCCATCACATAAAACAAGTCCATCTTCAGTTTTGATAGTGTCCATTGTAGGTTTAAATTTTCGTGTGATGTTTCGTACTCCTTGGTAGAGTTTCTTAGTTGTCTTATTGATAGAACAGTTTTCAATTCTCTGGCAATGTTCATTTAAATATTTTTCCTTATCTTGTCGCAATAATCTTTGAATTTTTGTATTTTGTTTTTTGTAAATTACTTTTTCAACTGGATTATTGATACCCTTTGATTTTAGGCATCTTCTTGTTTCAATTTCACTTAGTGTTTTTTTCAGATATCCAGGGGGAATTTGTCTTTTTCTTTTTGGCGATAGTTTCTTAAGCAGTGCTCAGCAGGAGTTCTTTTCCTTCTTCCCACAACTCATTTGGTGTTTTATCATCTTCACATTGATTGAGTATTTCAAATTTGTTTGACACTGTAATTCTGTAATTGTTATCAAGAGTTTTGTAGTCGAGCTTTAGAGGTGGTGTTGGACGCTCCATCTTTTTGAGTCTTATTTTAAAGTCGATAGTTAGTAGTTGGTGATCACTGTTGCAGTCGGCACCAGGTCTTGTCTTGGCATTTTTTATGCAACTTTTCCATTTTTGGTTCAGCACAATGTAGTCAATTTGGTTGCGTGTTCTTTTGTCTGGTGAAAACCACGTGTACAAGTGTCTTGGGTGTTGTTGGAACAATGTATTGGCTATAACTAGGTTATTTGTACTACAGAATTCAATAAAATCTTTACCTCCCTCATTTATATCTCCAAGGCCGAATTTTCCACAGGTGTCATTTTTTAGATAATTTTCTCCTACTTTGGCGCTGAGGTCTCCCATGATTACTTTTACATCTCTGTTAGTGACTGTGTCCAAAGTATCTTGGAGAGAGTTATAAAAATTTTCCATTTCTTCATCACTTGCAATATTGGCTGGTGCGCAGCACTGTACAACACTAATATTATGAGGTCCTGCTTGTATTCTGACTTTCAAAATGCGATCACTTACTGGGCTGTACCCAATGAGTGCATTTGCAGTCTTTTTCGTGAGAATCACAGCAACTCCGTGACTATAATTTCCTTCTTCTTTTCCAGAAAAAAGAACTGTCTTGCTTTCCTTAGTTTTGAAACCTCCACCACTTTTCCAATTGGTCTCACTTATTCCTAGTATTTGAATGTTGTATCTATCCATTTCCTTACAGACAGTATGTAATTTACCCATCTCTTTCATTTTCCTTACGTTCCACGTTCCGATTTTTAATGTGTTTCTTAATTGGACATGTTTTCTTTATCTTCTTTGTCTTCCAGATGCATGTTTAACATTGTCAGCCTGGTTGCCCACTGACTAACACGCCCCTTGATAACCCACGCGACGGGCGATGTGGAATGAATTATCATTTCTGTATTTAATCATTGGTGTAGAGGTTTGTCAGGAGAAAATAAAAGTTGAGTGGAATCCCCCAGGCTCC
>NC_051387.1:35672852-35680352 GCF_015228065.2 Penaeus monodon
GTTCTTATTATACATACTATATTTGTTTTGTAAATACTCTGATGCATATACATTTATCTGCAACTTATGAACACAAAAATTAATGAAATGCAATAAAATTACTTGCCAACTATCGCTTGTGATTGTGTGCTGCTATTATTGTACACAAATCCTGTTATAACATCATTTCATCCTGCTGGTTTGGCTGCAGAGTTAGCAAGAAAGATGAGATGAATAATGAAAACTGGGGCTCTGAAACAGTAAAAACATCATGTCTAACATGTCCAATTTGTTGGATGAGGAGTTACAAAATTACAAATACAGAATTGTAGATTTACCAGGCAGTTTATTGGAATCAGTCCAAACTCATACCTTACTGTGTTGTACATGGTAGATGTATGTTGACCTTATCTGGAATGCTGAAGATGCTGAGGTCATGGAGATTGCTTGACACAGCCACTACTGGTTATTATTTATGATATCAAGTAACTTCTTTATATGCAACAAGTGACAGAAATTTCTTACAAAAAAAATGTAGAATTTGCACTCATGATACCATTACTGTTTCCCATGATCATAGTTATATGCACAACTGAAAATGATTGAAAAGTTTGATATGGTTTTTATAGAGAAAGGCAAGATAAACAAAAAGGTTCTTTGTATGTCACTGAGGCTTAGGCAGTGAACAGTAAATGGAACCAATACATTTGGCAAATATGTTGCCAATGCATTTAAATTAAACTAAATCAAGCAAACTCTTTCTTGCTTGAAGCATGTTTGTTAACATTTTTGCCTTAGTGCTATTATCTCTGGAGGCAGCTGTGATAGCTGTGCACATAGCATATGATACAAGTGAGTAAATTCATGATTTTTAGCGATGCATCTTGATCCATAAAGATAATTTAGATTAATCTCTCTTATTTCAGGTATGAGATAAACACAGTCTTGAAAAAGGAGATGGAAGATCCTATTCTGAAATGCTCCACAGTGATAATTGCATGTGGGAATTTAGCAACAGGTAAGACTCTTGAACTTGAACCTTCACTAAGGTTATTATGGTTATTTTTCCATAATATTCTATAGTATATATGATATATTTTGATGTCTTTGTTTTATGTTCTTCTGCTAAAGGGTTAACGCATGTTGGCAGTTGACTTGGCTTGTTTTTATCTAGATAGGAACAATATCATTTGTATGGTGTAACTGTCAGATGAAGGCACTTAAAGAAAAAGAAACATTCAATATTTCAAAACTCTTAATGTGGTGACTGGGTTAAGAAACCCACCTGGCAGAATTTTGAGCAAAATTTGTGATTTTTTACCCAAATAAGATAAAGGCTGTTTTGAATAGTCTTGTGCTAGAAGTAGCTCATAGGTGGCTATTAGGCTATAAATGGAAAAATAATAAAGGGACATAACCCACCCTACACACTTGCCTCAAATATTGAAAATTATAGGTAATGGTCATGTTATTTTTATTATTTATATGTGCATAAAAATAGTGCTTTTAAGACTGCTTGAATCCTTTCACTATACCATTTCTTATGAAAGACATTCCCCATGAATGAACTGAGTGTAAATAAGGAAACAGTTGGTGAAAGATTCTGTAAGCAGCAAACATCTACTTGATAACTCAGGGGGCCACGTGCAATAATCATATATGAAAATAATGGAATAAATATTTATTTGTGATTTTCTCAGAACCATAGATATTTTTTGTGTGGGCATTTTTCTTGCATCCTCTTAGAAGCAACAGGTTGATTTAGATTGTTAGAATCAGGAAAAGAGGAAGAAAAATGGTAATATGTAAGATTTTTTATGTGAAAAATGGGTAAATTTTTGCAAAACCACAAATATTTGTATGGGTGGGTGTTTTCTTAGCTACAATTAGTAGATGGAGGATGATTTAGGTTAGTGGTGTCAGGAAAAGGGGAATTAAGGGTTTACCATTTTGATTTTTATATTTTGCTTTATTTTAAATTCTTGAATTCATCGTCTTACTATATATGTCAATTTTTACATTTCATGAACATTTTTTTCAATGATTGTGTGAAGATTTAATTTTTTCAGAGGATTCCAGTTGATCAGTTGAAAATTGGCATGTGGGTATTTTCTCAGCAGAGAAAATGGTAAAAGCACAGATTTCTCACCCAAAATATAAAGATAAAAAAAGAGAAATCCAGACAATCCCCATAATGCAGTGTTCGTTGAGATAAAGTAAATATGCACACAAAGGAATTTGCCCGTTGTTGTTGTGGGGCCGCTTAGGAGGCGAGGACTGGGACCCAATGCGGGGGATCTTCCCTGCCTTGGGCCTCTGCCCTCAGCACAATTAATATTGCACAGTCTTTTTCCCCTTCCTTCTCCAACCCCTTCTACTATCAGCTTCCTAAGGTGTGAGAGCCATGTTGAAAGGATGAAAGGCTGACTTTGTGCCAGTTCTGAACGGCCTGAGGGAGCCATGGGCATGGCATTCCCGTTTTAGTTGTCTAGACCTTATCCCTCAAGGAGACCCAGAGGGGTGGACTGTTTCTCTCCCCAACATATCCAGGCTTACCATGGCCAATAATGAAGATGTTATACCCTTGTTAGGGGCAATGAGGCTTGCCCCTTCATCAGATAGCTCCAATTCAATTTAAACTCTCCCGATTCCCTGACCCCTAGGCTCTCCTTTGACCATGGATCCGAACACTGCAACTACTACCCCCTCCTTAATGCCTACTAGTACATTATTCACCCAAGTCAACACTCAATCTCCAGGAGACATTCCTACTCTCCCATTATGTTCAACTTCATCACTTCTACCCCTACAACCTTCTTCATCATCTACCCCATCCTCCATTATTACTACTTTACAGTCTTATTGTCCACCTCTCTCTAATATTACCACCCTCAACACTACTCCCTCTTCCATTTGCTCTGTCCTTCTACCACCCCCATCTCTACAAATATCTTAAATGCTTTGTTTAGCCTAGCCAAATGGGACCAATTTTTCATGATCCCCCCCACAGCTCTTTACTCTGACAAAATTCTGCCAAACACTGCCATTCCACAGCCCGATGCCCTCTATGTGCCCAGTCTGGTCATAACTGATCAACTGTGGCAGCCTCCATAATGTATTTTATAGGGATTACCCCACCTACAAGTTTGAATCTGAGGTGACAGCTCTCAGGTTCAGACTTGGTCTCACTCTACGTGAAGCCAGACAGGAAGCACAGCGACGAGGTTTTTCTCTCACTCCCCACTCTAGAAATGTCGCTCACTCTGCCTCTCCCCCTCCCTCCCAAGATGTTCCTAAACCCTCCCCTATACCTATCTCTCCTACGTCTTACTTCCCCACTTCTATCTCCTACCTTCCTCAGTCAAATTCTTTTGCCATTCTAAATCCAGACACTCCAATCTCTACTACAACCCCAACACCTTCCCCTCTTCCTCCCTGCATAATCTGCAGCAGAAAGACTAAACGTTCCACCCCATTTTCTCCTACCACACACACACCTCCACCTACCTTTGCCACTACTTCTCAACACCAGTCTCCTCTTCCCCCTCATAAGAAAATCTTTGTCTCACAAAACTCCCCAACTAACGCCAGTACAGAAACTCTCGAAGATATTCAAAACTATCTGCTTGAGACCCAAATTGACAATGAAAACCCTCATCCACCCTCAAGTTCCACAACTCCTGCTCCGTCCACTCTCAAAGTGACTGCCAATATCCATCCTCCTCCTTCTCCTCCTACTCCCCAACTCAGCTCATCTCCCCCAGCTCCAGCTCCATCTACATTAACTCTCCCTCCATCCCCTCTATCCCTTATACTCCCTCCTGGATACACATGTGAATCCCTTATATCACAACTATGCCCTTCCCCAGATCCTCCACCTCCTGATACCCCTCCTGATACCACACCACCTCCCCCTCTCATTTCTTATCTCACCCCCTAGCTCCTTCAGATTCTCCAATACGCACTATAACTGTTATCACTTATAGATCAATTAAAATATAGCTCTCCTACACTGGAATATTCACAGTTTCCATTCTCACAGACCAAACCTTTGTTATATCCTTTCTTCTTATAATCCATCCATTATCTGCCTCCAAGAGACTTGCCTTAAACAGCCCTTATCTCCTTTAACCCCATGCCGATGGGTAACAGAAATCTCTGAGCATAATAAACTGGTGATTTCTGGTAATGGCCAGACACTGGGCACAGGAGTCTGCTACACCAAGTGGAATTTCCCACTCCATGCATTCTGACGGGGCGCTGCATGTACAGCCATACCCTGCAGACCAAGTGGTATGGGTTTGATGCCTGTACACGTGACCCATCCAGAAAGGGTTAAAAGAGTCTCTGCCTGTCTTTGTCATACAATCCAGAACAGTAAAACAAATAGCTGGTGAAATTATGTTTCCTTAATTACATCTACATCAGTTTCAACTGTTTGGCTTTAGATCCATAAACTATCAGGCAGACATCACCCCCATCCAGCCCCTGTCCTCCATATTTGAGATAGTCTCATCTCTGATCCTCTCCAAGTTGCTAATGAACTAGGTGACTATTTCAGCCAAGTCACTAGTGGCTCTCACCTTTCTTCACACTTCTCTTCCATAAGACTATCAAGGAACACACCCCCATCATCTTCACTCTATCCTCTATCGTGAGTCCTATAATGTTCTTTTTTCTTCCTCTGTATTCAGTGCTGCCTTACAGTCGTGCCACAACACTCATGAAGGCCCAGATGGTATTCACTACCATATGCTCTGACACATTCCATTTTCCTCTCTATCCTTCTTATTAGCTATTTTCAACCAATTATGGGCATCAGGAAATTTTCCTTCTCATTGGCAAGAAGATCTTATCCTCCCCTTTTTGAAACCCAATAACCCTCTAACTAGCTGCTTGTGCAAACTACTAGAGTGAATGATTAACTTCTGCTTAATGCGGTATCTTGAATCACACAGTCTTCTCTCTCCTTCCTATTTTACTGACTCCCGTAACTCATTGACTCTCACAAAGAGTATGCACTTGACCAATCCCCTTGTCTGTAAGATCCAGAACTGGTTGTCCATGTTGGAATCTCCAGCATTGAACAGGCAGACACTCTAACACACTATGCTGCTATGTCCACACCACACCAACCATGCTTCTCACATATTCCAGCCATGGATTTAAGACCTTCCTATATACTTGATGGTAATCTTTCTGGTCAAGTCTCTGAACTGATAAATTGTATACTGTAAAACTATCAATCTCCTCTTGGTCAGCTCCATTCAGCTCTCTCCCGTTTTCATATTAGCCACACCCATCTAACACGCTCCTACATGATGTCACCTTCTGATCTGCCCCTATGTTCCCTGTGTAATGTCCCTCTTTCAGTTCCACATTCTGTTGTCCTATTCATGCTTTGATGCAGCCCGTAACTCTGCTTTCCCCCACCTCTCCTCCCTTCACTGACCTCCCAACCTATTACAGAATCTCACACTTTCTGCTTTGACAACCTGTTCATCTTCCTGAGATGCATACATATCCTTCACTTGATCTAATTCCCCCTACCTAATCCTACTTAACCCGAACACTCATCAACTCTTTTACTGTACCTTTCTGTAGTGCTACAAGACCTTAGATGTCTAGCACATTTATTTTGCTTTTAACCATTAACCATTTGCCAGTGTGCACACATCTGAGAACGATTGTTGCCACACACACACACACACACACACACACACACACACACACACACACACACACACACACACACACACACACACACACACACACACACACACACACACACACACACACGCACACACACACGCGCACACACACGCACACACACACGCACACACACACACACATATATATATTACATATATATATTACATATATATATTACATATATATATTACATATATATATTACAATATATATTACATATATATATTACATATATATATTACATATATATATTACATATATATATTATATATATATATTATATATAGATATATATATATATATATATATATATATATATATATATATATATATATATATATATATATATATATATATATAATTTTATTCAGGGTTAATATCAAGATGTTCATAATGAAATAAAGAATATTTACAGACTTCTGTGAAACCATGTTCTGGTCTGAGAAATGTTCAGAAGCTGGTGTGATTGAAGTGAAGCAAAAAAGAGAGATCAGCATTGAAGACACAGGTGACTTTCGTCCGCGTCAGCCTCAGCCTTCAAAACTTTTTATCACCCCTCACTCAGTGCTGGTGTGTTGTACTAGTAGAGATGTGACACCTATTATAGCTACACAATTTGTACAAAAGGTATGTGATCAAAGTTTGTCATGTACAACCAAAGTTGTCAATTATCATGTTTATTTCTTTCAATAGTAACTTAGATGGCCAGTGTCTATACAAACATTTATATGTTGTATATATGTTCATTTTGTAATCAGTGAACCACTTTTCAGTCACTGCTGCCATGGTGTTTTTTTTTGTTTTTACTCATAATTCACATCATTTACAAATTGTTTGTTTTCTTATTACTGTGTTATTTATATAGATGAAAAATATAACAATGATATGAATCAATGTCTTAACCCTTAAAGTATAGAAAAGTCCAAAGGTATGTATGCTCACTTTGTAATAAGAGCATAAAAAGATTAGCTAGTATATTAACTCTTTCTATCTTTTTTGTCTTTTTGTATGCAGGCACACCTGAATCAGATAGTTATTGTATATCATCCTTTGGGAGTTAAAAATAGCTATCATAACTTTTGTAAGACAAATTCAGATGGATCTGAACAGGGTAGGAGAGTTAGACAAAGTTTTTACAACAAGAAGTTAAGAATATAATTTATAAGGCTCTGATTGGATTCTAACCCTTTTCATACAATAATGCCCCTGTCAGCTTCATGGCGATAAGCCCAAGTTTTCTGTAGTTTGAACCCATCAATGCCTTTGTGGCATTGCAGCTGTGGTTGAATTTCTGCTGTAATCCTTAAGAAGTCCAAAACCTCCAGCTTGTCTGTCCCTTCAGTGGCAAAAAAGGCTTGATTTTTCATGCTTCACTAGAACAAATTTGGGTTGCAGAAATTTAAAGAGCTCAGTATTAAGCACTAGAAAATGTATATTTCATTGCCATATCTCAAATATGAGTCTCAGTAGAAAGAAAAATGAAAACTTATTACAGTTACCCATCATGTATAAATAAAAATGGCAGAGAGGATACCATGTAAATAGAGTATAGAAAGGAGGTAAGACTTATAGCATTAGTTACCAACCTATTTTTCATGTGACCCCGATTATGCACCCTTAGACTTGACTGCATCCCAAGCTTGTTCTACAATATATATGCTTGGACTATATTATTATATTTATATTATTCAATAAATATATACATAATTTGATAAAAATCCACAATTATTATATATTTTTTAGTAAGAGTTTTGTCAGAATTCAATGGATTTTTTTTCTGTTTATGGGTAAGCAGAGACACATCTGATA
>NC_051387.1:35685352-35687852 GCF_015228065.2 Penaeus monodon
TTAGCTGTTATATATTTTGTATAAAATATTTAGAACTACTTGATTTAGTCTAGCATTCAAATTCCCAGCTTTCATTTTATGTAGAGCAGCTTCACAACAGCTAGTCCCAGGGTATTTATAAAGTGTGCCCCATGAGCTATTTCAGCCTTGTGTTCACTAGACACTACAGAAACTACAAAGTGCAGGAGTCACTGCAATCCATAGTAAATGGTTGTTGGACTTTGGTGCTATGTAAACAAATATCATTTACCCCAGCTAATAAATAAGAAATTATTATGCCTATTTTAACCACGATGCTTTGCATTGTTCTACATTTCTGTAATCAGTCATTTATTTTGCACCTATTTCTTTTGTGCAGACATTTTGCATGCACTGCTATTCTTTCTGTAGCCTTGATCATGGTTGATAGTGTCATTTACATCTCGAAAAGCTTTATTGCTTTGAAAACTTGAGTGTATTCATCCTTGCCACCATTATCATCTTGTAAACAATAGCCACCCTCCAGACTATAGCACCATTAGCAGCCACAGATGCTTAGTTATTCACACTTTGGTGCTGTTCACAGAAATAGTAATGTTACAGTTTCTGTTGCACATTAGTGAACCAAGATTAAATTCATCTTTTGTTTTCATAAATTTATTTTTACAAGTAGTTTATGTTAGTAATATCAATGTATTTTTTTTTTATGAATTAATTGTTACAAACAGTTTGTTGGTTATATCAAGATGTAATATGCGGTAATTCCATATCATTTTTTGTTTTCATGAATTTATTTTTACAAGTGGCTTATGTAAGTTATATCAATATATATATATTTTACTAATTCTTTGTTACAAACAATTTGTTTGTTATATCATGATGTAATATGCAGTAATTTCATATAGAAATTTGTAGTGAACAGCTTTACATTTTGATTGGTATACAAAAATATAGTGAAATGATTTTCAGGGATAAGGAAAAAAAGTAATTTGTTGGGGATGACAACTGGACATCACCCAAACCATCTTGGGGGTTTTATAGCACCATTATTTAGCATGAATACACATAAATGCAAGGCATCAGAAAATCTTATGTATTTGTGACAAAGTGCATGAAACTATTTGGCTTTAGATTTATTTTTCATCATGTATCAGAATGTGTCAGAATTTTTTTTTCAGCATCTCAGAATGTGTCAAAACAGAGGCTGTGGTTAATAATAATAATTTTTAAAAAAAGAATCAAATCAAATCAAGGCAACAGTTGAACAGTTGTCATCAGGTAGGGAGAACAATTGCCTCCTTTGTGACTAAGCTCTTGTGGAGCCATGTATGTGCAAGTAAAATAAACTAAAATCACACTGACAGTACATCATGCCATCCTGGTATAATGGATTAAACAGACTATTTTTTTTGGCATTTAGCTTTTTGCTTGTCTTTAATCTTATTGTCATCACAGTATACATTACAAAAACATATAACTGTGTGCAAAATATATATATATCTGTATGAATGCATTTATTACGAAGATGTTTTCTGTTGTATATGTATATTTTTTATTTTTCATTTTATTTTTTTCAGCATTAACAGAGTGCATAGTGAACCAGCGACCTTGTGTAGCCTACCCAGTGTTCACTGAGACTTACTCCACAGGAGATTTAGACTTGGTGGTTGATGCAATGAAGAAAGTGTTTCACAGTGAACCCTTTCTTAAAGCTGCAGCTTCTTTGCAGGACAATAGCAAATTATGTCAGTACAGGGATAGAAACATGAGGAAAGAAACACTAGACAGATATATGTAATTTTATTATGATTAAACTTGTGTGAACTGTAAGCTTATTTTGGGCATTTTGAAGAAAGTTGTGAGATAAATAGCCATTTTCCTGTCTCATTACACCATAAGACAGCTTATCTGTAGATCTAATGTAGAAAGGTTTCGTGAAAAGTGCATCATATCCAGTAAGTTGAACATTTAATTGAAAATGAGTGTATTGATCAGCATTTCATCATTTATTCAGATTTGCATTGTTATGGAAAAACATCTTATGAATGTTTTCTTCGATCAGTGGCGATTAATAAAGTGATTGATAAGCAGTGCATTTCTTTGATCCTAATTTATGAAAGGAGTAGTTGATATTTGTTAGGAATTATTAAAAAAAATTCTTCTACTAATGTTTGTTTACTCTTTGTGCTTATGTCACTACTTAACTTTTCAATTAATTTTGTTGTGCCTTCCAGTTTGAGATTCAAAATTCTGCTATAAAAGATTTCATTTAGTTTATAGGCAATATCAGTGTCATTTGGAGATATACCATCACATTTTACACATTTAATTCCATGTGTTTGCACATCTTAGTTAAAATTGATTTATTATGTAGCAGTGCCAAAATTGTTGGTGTTTAGGACATCCTGCCAAACATTGCTGTTCCACAGCCAGATCTGATCAAGTATGACTGGTCATACTCGATCAAACTGGTCTGCACAGTCACGCACATGTACCAACTGTGGCGGCCCCCATAATGTAT
>NC_051387.1:35705352-35707852 GCF_015228065.2 Penaeus monodon
AAATTGACCACAAACCAACGAATAATTTCATGGTGTCAGTATCATGAAGTTTTCTAAATTCGAGGTATTTCTTGTACATAAATAAAACACTGAATTACACAAAGAAACAACCGCAAACATGTACGATAGCTGAGAAGACTTACAAGAAGAGTGGCGTCGTCTGCGTGAGAGCCAGGAATGCGAGTAGGCAGCGGTTCACACTCCCGCGCAATCTGGAATAAGAAAAGGCGTTCTGAAGAAGGTTCTACACACACACACACACACACACACACACACACACACACACACACACACACACACAATGTATATATACAAACAAATAGATGCCTTAATCCTTACATGATGACACAATTAACCAATACTGTTTTCTACACTGATGTTCAATGCATTTGTCTTTGTTCACCTTGCCTTCGTCAATGAAGAGAACCTGAGCAACCCAGTTACCGGGAAAGAGATAATTGCAACAAAACTTTAAGATATTTTTTTTTTACTTTCCACACAGAAACACCTCCACACAATTTCTATGCAACGGATTTTTCCCCCCAAAATAAAAGTTTTTCCCTATATCCCTTCAGCTGTGAACTTAAGTTTTTTTTTCGATTACTATTGCAAACCCCTTTAAACCGCAAGTTGCTCCTGTATAAAACTTTTAGTCTACCTGGGCTGGGCTGTAGAGCCAAAATGATCCATGATAATGCTTTGCTTCCAAGACCATACTGTCAGCCGAAATTGCATTTTTTGCCCTAAGACATTCAGAATAGGGGGCAAACATTATCTAAACGACGTTTCTTTGGTCCGTTTTGTAACCAAAAGTTTTCGGATAAACCCAATTTTAAATATATTTTTTTTAAAAACTTGGATCGATATCGGATTTTTTAAATGAAGGAGCACAAAAAGACCAGGGTGTTCACATTTCAAATTTCCTACTTTTTAATCAATAGGGACTGGAAACTGGGTGATTGTGCCTAATTTCGGTTAATGCTTTTGCTAAGTATAATTGTTCATAATTCTTAGCGTTTTAACATCAAATTTAAAACTAAAATATGGACTGTTAAAAATAAGCAAGTAATTTCGTTTAAAAACTATGACAATGCAATTATTTAATATCAAACCTAGCTACAGTTACAATTAATTTCTTTCGCATTGTGTAAGTTCTTTATAATAACTTATTTACAGATCTTAATAACTGTATCAATATCCTGTGTTTGTGTATCTAGAGGATATATATTTTTTTTTATCATGCCCTAAGAATGACTTAAATTTCGAACTTGATGGTAACAAAGCAACCAAAACTAATTCCATAATTTACAACTACTTTGCCTGTCGAACGGGTATAGCGCTAGTGCACTAAAGACGTGTAATATTTATAAAGTGCAATGACATGTTCGCCGGTCAATATCCCTATTGGACGCCAGCTGATTATAAAAAATGTGTAACCATTTATTTTATTCCTTCTCTAAACTAAATGCAGCTCGTTTATTATCATGCAACAAAACTCGTTTGGCGTACGAGTTGTTTATATTCCTTGGATTCTCATTTTACCTTGGTGCATTGTTCGTATTATGTTTCGTGGAAGCCTTTTGGGAGCCACGAAAATAAACCATTATCTCATTTCTCTTTGTAGGTCTTGCTTTGTTCTCTTTTGCGTATTAGTGCTATTTGGCGTTTTTTCTTTCACTTGTCGCAATGAATTTTTTTATCATGATTGTTAATATCCCACTCCTTTCAAAATATATTACCAAAGCCGTCCCGTGATTTCCCTCTCCCTTTGAACCAACATTATATGATATACAATTTTTTGTTTCTTTTGTATAGGTACAGCATGCTCTGTAACTTATTTTTATATAAAGCCACACGTGATAACATCATTGGTGATACCATAATCTATCAACATTAATCAATTCACGCAACTTTTCTTCTGACTCTACTTCATTAAAATATAACAGGGAAATTTATTAATGACATAAAAATGGCGTTCTTAAAAGTATATTAGGAAGGTTCGTCTGGCGACTGGCCATGCGTGGGTGGACATGTGGCCGTCAGAATCGTCATGCGGGCAAGCAACCGGGCCTCAGGCACCTAATGATTTCTTTCTATCTTCCCGACTTACCTCATCCATAGCCGCCTCGAATATCACTTTGTCTAAAACTTCCACATTATATCTTTATTTCATGAGGGATTTCTGCCTTCCAATGGTCTTCGAGAAGAACACGAATAATCCGTAACTGGCAACACCCGCTCAACCCGCGCGTGGCTGGTGCTAATGATAAATAAACCTTGAATGGTCCCTTCAAGACAACAGTAGAGGATAAAAAGCATGTAATTTGTTCTATGGATTATTTAAGCCTCACTGAACTCAGCCTCACTGCATCGTAAACCGCTAATGACCGATGGCCGAGTGTTTTTTATTTATTTATCAAACATTCCCCTCCGATCGGAAACAAAGGTATAATACAGAATAACATTCTGAATATGATCCTCAGAATACGAGTGCCAATTC
>NC_051387.1:35712852-35715352 GCF_015228065.2 Penaeus monodon
ACTGTGTGTGCGTGCGTGGGTAAACAAATGTATCTGTATACTTGCTTATATATAATGCTATAAACTTTGTTGAAACCTGAATATCTACACGTTTCCGTATGAACTGATGTTTATAGATGAAGATACACGCAAATGCAGTTACAGTGCACCCTTTTCTATTTGTTAGCAATATCAGATAATAAAAAAATATGACTCCTCTAGTAAATGTAACTCAATTATACATTCAATCATTTGATTTCAATAGTATTTAAAACAACAATAAACACAAAAATATAAGAAGAACAGCACTGGCAATTATAATAATTACAATGCCCACACCTATAATAATCAATACTAACAAAAAATAAAACCAGTGCCCGTATTAATAATAAAAGTCGCAAAATAATGACATTGACAATGACAGTAATATCACATCAGAGAGAGAGAGAGAGAGAGAGAGAGAGAGAGAGAGAGAGAGAGAGAGAGAGAGAGAGAGAGAGAGAGAGAGAGAGAGAGAGAGAGAAAATGAGAGAGAGAATGAGAGAGAGAAGAGAGAGAGAGAGAGAGAGAGAGAGAGAGAGAGAGAGAGAGAGAGAGAGAATCCCTCTACGTTCTACGGATTTTCGTGGTATTAAAATATTCTGAACAGAGACGACTTGCAGTTCTTACAACGGAAATGATTATTGCAAGAAACTTTTATTGTAAGACTGCTTTTAATGACTCCTGTGTTTGTTATACATACATACATACACACACACACGCGTCTATATATTCATATATATATATATATATATATATATATATATATATATATATATATATATAATACACACACACACACACACACACACACACACACACACACACACACACACACACACACACACACACACATATATATATATATATATATATATATATATATATATATATATATATATATATATATATGCATGCACGTACGTATAGAAATACGCACACACATGTGTATATATATACCTATATATCTATCTATCTATATGTATGTATATATGTCTATATCTGTGATGTATATATATATATATATATATATATATATATATATATATATATATATATATATATCACACATGTGTTTGTGTGTGTATGTGTAAACGATAACTACTTTCTGTTGATCCTTTCGTTAATCTCTCCGTACAGTATTCCAAGTGACATATTGCCGTTGTAGTCTCGGCGACACCCCGAGCCCGGCGGGGACCAGCGAAAACCGTTACTGTCTCTACAAGTTAATGAAATTCTTCTTAGTGTTAACCCTGTTGAGGAGCTTTGTCTTTTGCTTGATAGCTACAGCCAGTCTTGGAAGCACAACTGTTTAGTTTTAAGACATATTTATTTAATTATAGTTAAAGAAAATGGTTTAGTTAGAAACTACAAATCTATTTAATTTAAATATTCAAAAGATTGTGAAGTTATTATATTCTGTTAGTCATAGGAAAGATACAAGCAAATCCTCCGGGTATCCTTCACACCAACACCCTTAGGCGAGACACGCATAACTCACGTGTTTTTGTGGATTTCCTGACAAATAGGAGAATAATTTCGAAATTGTCTGAATGTCTCTTAGTATTTTTATTGCATTTTGAACGATACAATACTTAACACCCATTCAGAACATTTCCTACATGGAAGTTCATTTTAACGAAGTTTATTTACAGACGAAAACATAAAGGCACCAAAAATACCATTGAACTTGACAAATGACATACCTGTCTTCGAGATTAAGTGATGGGTGCAATCGGTGTTATCACGAGGCCCAGTTTATGGTGCAAATATAGCCGATACCATACAAATCACCGACACACCATTCGCAACGCACTAAAGAGAACGAGAGTGGAGCACTTAGCGAAGCCACCTCACCGTTACGCCGCTGCCAGACGACTGTGGATGGCAGACACTCAACCTCTCTTCGTTCCGCTTCCCACTCACGGTAGGCAGGTTTACAAACATTCTTGTGGATAGTTCCTAGGATATATCGACTTTCAAAGAAAGAAAATATCAATAGCCATAATCCCAAGTATTAGCTCGAACATGCCTAAGGAGAAGGGGAACTAACATTACAGGAATGCGCCAAACAAATGGGAGAGCAGTGACCCCTCCTTCACCTCGCAGAATACGTGAAAAGGCTTCACCACCTGAATTGTATGGTCCCTGTCGTTTTGTGTTCATTACATCTATAGGTGCGTATATATAAATATTCAGTAAATATCTAATATATATATATATATATATATATATATATATATATATATATATATATATGTATATATATTATATGTGTGTGTGTGTGTGTGTGTGTGTGTGTGTGTGTGTGTGTGTGTGTGTGTGTGTGTGTGTGTGTGGTGTGTATACATACATATATACATATATACCAGAAAGATAGTTGTGATTCTTGTCTTTTTACATTTCTGTAAATACATACAATTTTCAAACATGCTAATGAAGGTATATGTACTAGCTATCATTTAAATATTATTAAATAGAC
>NC_051387.1:35725352-35727852 GCF_015228065.2 Penaeus monodon
GCTGCGTGGTGAGCAAGGTCTTGGCGCGGACAGGTCAGCAGGATGGTGTTGTTCCTGCTTGGTCGCGACTGCGTGGATGAATCCGCATGGCGAGGAACTCGGCTTGGTGTAGAAATGTTTGGGTGGTCAGTGTCCTTGGTGATACGTGGTCCAGCTGGGGTTCTTCTAAAATCTGCACAGCGTTGTCGGCAACAGATGATACAGGTGTTGAGGGGTCAGCTGCAGGTGTTGAGAGGGCGTGACTTGCTGTGTCGGATTCAGCAGCTAAGCGGACAACGTCGGTTATCCAGCCTTGGAGACATCTCGTCAGGAGGACTGGCCACACTATGGGGAAGTATTGCGTGCTCGGCAGAGTGTGCTGTAATGCGGAGCAGGAACTTCGGAGGCGCTATATGAGTTCAAAGTCACCGCTAAGCCACCATTGTAAGAGCCGGAATGATGGGCTCTACAAGAGTTATGGTAGGTGGCGAGCTTAGGGTGTAAGGTAGACGACCAAGATGTAATGACTCCTTTTATATATATTATGATGGAGTACGGCTGCGCCAAGGAGCGAGGTGTTGCTCCTTGGCTCCCGAGGAGTCTGCTGCCATCTCCTACAGTGGTCTAAAGATGGGCATAGATCACGTGCTTAACATATGACAATCATTGGTGATGAAAGGTACTGTTACAACAATGCATAGCTCTGTGGAAGGGGATAGACAACACAACATTGGAATGTCTAGTGTGGCAACGAGAGACGAACAAACAGGTAAAGCAATGGACACACTTATATGTATGTGTGTGTGTGTGGGAATATAGGCATGTGACAATACATAAGATTACGCAAGTCATGTAGAATATAACAGATAAATAGAATAACATTGGCATACACATTTCAGCAACATCACATATATAAAGCTGGGTTACATACACCTCACACTAGATATATATATTTAATACAATAACACTAGCCTCTACATACCACACCTTTGCTAGACATGACAACGGACGCGACATCCGCAGGCCTTCCGCCTCGCGACCCCGTCCTTTTTACACAACACACCTCCCTCCTATTTCCAGTACATCGCAACCCGGAGTTTCCAATTCAATGTATAAAAAGGGTCGCCTGCGAGGACGCGAAGCCACCCCCGCTGACCGGACTGACCTCTTCCGCAGTTTCCCATCCTCTCATTCAATATATCTCAACAAACAAGAAAGAATTGTTTCCCTTTGCCCCCCCAAGATTCCTTGGGCCCAGACGCGATTGTTGCACTCTACCGCTTCGGCCATCGTTCCACACACACCAAACCCCAACACACAATAATATAATTTATATATATATATATATTATATATATTATAATAAATTTATAGTACTATATAGTTGCACCAACAACCACACACACACACACAATATATATATATATATATATATATATAATATAAATAATATATATTTAAAATTATAAAATTATATTATATATATTATATAAATATAAATATATAAATATATTTTATAAAAATATATAAAATTATTTATTCTATATCTCTCCAATTTTTTCTTTTTCCCCCTCACTCCTCTCTTTTGCATGTGTGTTTTAGGTTTAACTGCCTCTACTCCCTTCAGTCTGTTTTTCTTCTTGCCCATCCATTATTTTTATTTGTCTCGTTTTGTGCATCCCCTTCAGTCTTGTTGTCGTCTGTCGTCGTCTGTTTTCTGTCGTCTGTCGTCTTTCTTCCCCTTCTATTTTTCCCCCTCTTTTCCCCCTTTTCGCCCTTTCTTCTATTTGTCTTCATCTGTTTACCTCTCCGTGTGTTTGGGTTTCCCTTTTATATGATCTTTCTGTTTGGCTTTTGATTTTTTTGTGATCTGTCCCTGCTCTTCTTTTCCCCTTTCTTCACTATTCTCTATGCTTTGCCTCTCACCCTCTCTTTCTCTCAAACCACCACCTCCCCTTCTTCCTCTCTCTTCTCTCCTCCTTCTTCTCTCTTAAAAATTTTAATATAATTTTAATAATATATATAAAAAATATATATATATATCTAATAATATATATAAAAATATATATTATATATATATATATATAATAATATATTTTATATATATTAGTATGTAGTATGTAGTTGTATTGATGTATGTATGAATATACACATATTTCATCGTTAAATTTTCCTATGTTTTGTTATGATAGTACCCCAAACAGGGACTTGTTTTTAAAAGGTGAGGACACCCTTTTTGAGATGAAAATCTTTTCCCCAAAGCCCCCAAAAATTAACTTCCCTCCCCTCTTCCAAACCCCCCTCCCCTTTTTCCCTCCGCTCCCCCCTCTTCCCTCTTTTTTAGTTCCCAGACCTATCCATGAAACCTCCTTTTCCGAAGCCGACGAATTTTTCAGCCCCGCGTTGTAGTTAAGGGAGGGAGGAACGGTGGGGGAGAGAAAGAGGTTGAGGACGGCCCAGTCGAGGCCGGCCCTTTCGAACCCCAAATCGAATGTGGAAAATTGGGGGGAAATGGGGTGATT
>NC_051387.1:35732852-35737852 GCF_015228065.2 Penaeus monodon
ATATGCATCACCTCGGGAAGTCGTGATTGACGTTTTTGATTCATCCTGAGTAGATCTTATTTTATTATTCTTGCTGCTGCAACTTAAAAAATTAAAGTATGTTCTATTTCCCGCCTTTTAATGCCACCATTTACTATATAGCCTAGGAGCGGTTACATTCACTCCACTGAGTCACGTTCCCGGCGACCTCTTACACCTAATCCATTCTGCAGACATGATAACCCCAGTGACTCAGGAGCAAGAAAAGATCAAGGTCATCTTATGGAGGATATGAAACTAAATCCTTGAAGTTTCTTCTCTTTTGTAGAGATACATCATGAGAACTTATTTCATCTGAGTCGTCCCGAAGAGTCCCGTTCTTCATGTATTTTCGGTTACGAGATGCAGTTGATGTTAACAGTCGATGGTACGGATCGTCTGTGATTACCAATACGACTACTACTACTATTACTACTACTACTACTACTACTACTACTACTATTATTATTATTATTACTATTACTATTATTACTACTACTGTTACTACTACTACTACTGTTACTACTAACAGCAACAACAACTACTAAAACTATTATATTCCTGCTGCTCCTAATGCTACTGCTACTCCTACTGTTACTACTAACAACAAGAACTACTACTACTGTTACAGTTGTTGATATCAATGACAATAATTATAGTAAAAATACTACCGTTGTACTGTTGTCGATATTGCCGCTAATAACGGTAATCGTTATACTGCTAATGATACCGGCAATGGGCAGGACTGTATCTGTAACTACGATGATGACAAAAATGATAAAGAAAATCGTTCTGACCCTGAAGATGTTTACAGCAATAATAATGAAGACGAATAGTCATGACGATAGTGGAGCTCGCATTTGAAGGAAGCATGTTCATATTAACATCCTACATCATGCTGAAGAAACACGCACACACACACACACACACACACACAACACCCAAAACCAAATAATATAAATTAAAAATATAAAAAATATATACAATATAATACAACCACAATACACAATGCATACAAAACACCACAAAAAAATATATATACACAATATAAACAGACAAACACACACAGCACACAACACACACACAACACACACACACACAACACACACCACACACACAACACACACACACGCACGCACGCAGCACCACACACACACACACCCACACCCACACCACACACACACACTACACACACGCGCGCGCGCGAGCACACACAAAGACATATACATATACATACACATATATGTAGTACCACATACACACACACACACACACAAACATATAATAAATATATATAAATATAGATAAATGATCATATATATATATTATAATATTATATATAATATAATAGATATAATATAATTAAAAATATAATATATAATTAAAATATAATTTTATAATTATATATATAATATATATAAATACATATATATACATGCACACACACAAACACAAAACACACCACACACACACACACAACACACACACAAATATATATATATATATAAATTATATATATATATGATATATATATATAAAGTTTTTATAAATAAAATAAATAATCCGTTTCTCTCTCTCACTCCTTTTCTCTATATTGACTCTCTGTACTTACTACTATCTTAGCTCTGCACTGTTTTAAAAACGAAGATCAAATGAACAAAATAGATCATTCTGAATACCTTTCTTATTTTATAACTTAATAGCACATTCCAGTCTAGCATCATATCAGCATCTAAAATGTCCAATAACGTAGCACGCGACGATACAACGGATGCCTCCTACTCCCCCTCACTTGCGACTTCAGATAACAGGTCTTTCCCGGCCGCACACAAAGCAGACGCTTTTAATCATATATCGCAAGTATATCTAAAAGGCTAGGCGAGAAAACAAGACGAAATAAATATGAAAGTATGGGGGTCAACCTCAACTCAAGGGTCACCGTGCTGAGGCGAAAATGCCATCGTCGCTGCAGTCAGCAGAAAGGTCACTGGCAAGAAACCTGACGAAATCGTTTGTTTTTGAAAGTTTGGCGTGCGCTACGGAGCCGATAATATGGGTAAACGATAATGGCAGATGGTGATGGTTAGTAGGGGTAATGAATGATAGTAAGTCATAATGTAAAAAACATCGATAATGCAATGAAAGATTATATGATAACCGTGATACTATGTCAGTATGAACGATGGTCATAACACCTTGTAACTAAAAAATTTTGACAGCTCATACCATGATATGTACTAATCATATCACTTGATAATACGATTTCATAATAGCAACAAACGACCATTTCGATATATAAAATTCATAGTAAAAACAAACCACTTATTAAAAGGTAATACTAATCGCATGGACTTCACAAACTCCTATGATAACATCTTTGCACACAACACCCGGAAGCGCCTCATACCACACATACTGCAACACCAGCACATAGATCACGTACACATCACTGGGAAGAAAAGGTTTTCAATATAATATATATCTATATATATATATATATATATATATATATATATATTATATATATGGAGAGAGAGAGGAAAGGAGAGAGAGAGGAGAGAGAGAGAGAGAAGAGGAGAGAGGAGAGAAGATAGGAGAGTAGAGAAAGAGATAGAGAGTGAGAGAGAGATAGTAAGAGAGGTGGAGGGTGGAGAGAGTGAGGAGAAAAGAGAGAAGAGTGAGAGAGAGAGTGAGAGAGAGGGATTAGAAGTGAGAGGTGAGAGAGTGAGAGAGTGAGTGAGAGAGAGAGAGGATAAGTAAGAGAGTGAGTGAGATGAGCTACACGTTGTCGAGGATACTGGCGACAGATTGAGAGAGAGAGAGAGAGAGAAGAGAGAGAGAGAGAGAGAGATGTAGAGAGAGTAGATAGAGTAGAGAGAGGAGCGAGAAGTTAGAGAGAGAGAGAGAGAGAGAGAGATAGTTTAGGAGAGAGAGAGAGAGAAAGAATAGATATCTATATATATCGCGATAGATAGAGAGAGAGAGAGGAGAGATAGTGAGAGAGGTGATGAGTGAGAGATTGAGAGAAAGTGAGTGGAGAGGGAGAGGGTGATGAATAGGGAGATGGTGAGAAGTGAGAGGGTGAGAGAAAGAGAGTGCGCCAGGGTTGTGGGAAAAAAAAAAGAGAGAAATAGAGATAGAGAGATAGAGAGAGAGAGTGAGTGCGTGAGTGAGTGAGTGAGATAGAGAGACGAAAGCGAGATATAGGAGAGAGAGGAGAGAGAGAAGAGAGAGAGAGAGGAGAGAGAAATACTATATGTTTGATAAACGAACATCCTATGGGATTGACTTCCTGAAACAGATAGACAGAGAAATGGACTGAGCGACAATTTAACATGAAAACAGACAAAAAAAGAGTGAGAGAGAGAAAAAGAAGAAGGAAAGAAGGAGAGAATATGAGAATACCTGATATTAATATAAATATATATATATAATATATATATATATATATATATAATATAGCATAATATATAATATATGTGTTTGTGGTGTATATATTATATATATTATATACTATATAATAATATATGATATATATATATAATATGTGTGAATATATTATATATCTATATATATATATATATATATAGTATATATATACATATATTGGTGAGAGTGATAGAAGCTTAAGTAAATTCACTGGTCAAAAGAACTGGTTTACAGGATGTGGTGTATGCATGCTCAACCTCATGTAAAAGAATCAGATATCCTAACCCTTAATACGAATGGCAAACTCACCACGGCTAAAGGTGTTACTGAGGACATCTATATTTGGCACAGTAAATCAGGGGGCCTCGTCACGTACCATAGAATGGTGGAGGAGATCAGAAGCCTGGGAGCCTCGGCGATCACCACACTTCCAACCATTAGTGTTACTTTCCGTGTTTTGAGTTAAAACGTAAGAAATGAATCTACAATCACTAAATCCGATAAGATGTTTACATAGAATTTAATTCGTTACGTTTTTGTTAATTCTTATTAGTTTTCGTTTTGCTATATAAGAAAAAAATAGTTATGATTCAAGTATCTGAGATATTAAAACACAAATGATGAGCCCAGGTAACTTTACATGTGGATTTAAAAAGACTTATCACTTCGGTTGACAACCTGTAATTGTTCATATATCCCTTGTGATATCAGGTATGAGTGTGTAAAGATTTTCGTATTTTTTACTGGGGTTAATGCCATCTTCAGTAATAGGGGATACTCACATATGATATCATTCATTGAAGATTGCATATTATGCCATAACATCCATTGGATTGAAAGTGGAAACGAATACACAACAAAATGGAGAATTAGTTCATATTCATCTAATATAATTAATCAAGAAAAGTAAATAGAAATTTCGTCACAAGGATAAAAGTATAAGAAAGAACAAGAAACACGTTTTTGTAGATATTAGGATTTACCCTATATTGGAGTCTTCATGACACGTCAGAAGTGACTAGAAAGCAGAGGTTTTACAACTCTCAGAGCTCGAAGTCACAGTCTGCCGCCGGGAACAGTTTCGTTCGTTCGTCCGCTCGAGTTACAGAGTTGTTTTGTTTCTGGAAGGTAAAATGTATCGGCGATGATTTCCTAATTTTATTTGAAATGAAAATATTGCGTGTGTTTAGTAAGTTTTTGATTATCTGACGCATATTCTGTTTTGCCGAAACTCTTTGGTGATAATGAGAGTTAACCTTATACAGTTTTTTTTTTTTTCTCCTATATCATGCACTTAAATTCTGCCGATATTTTTTTTTTTTCAGTTTGAATATTACAATTACAAATTGAGGGGTGATATTAGTGCTGGGTTTGGCGATATCGTCTCCAAGATTGTACTGTCTTTTTGGAGCGGACGCTTCCATACGGTAAAAACATTTTTATCTTTATGATTTAGCCTTGCTTTCCTTTTAGAGTGTATGAAAATCTATTCCTTTGGTCTTGCTAGCTGTTTTATATTTGACGATTTTAATGTATGACAATATATGGCTTTA
>NC_051387.1:35742852-35745352 GCF_015228065.2 Penaeus monodon
GTTCTCATTTCGAGTTGATTTCTCTCGCCCAATGGCTCTCTTGCAGGTACTCGTGCAACTGCAGTTTTGAATGTAGGTTTGACTTGCTCTGAGTCAGACATCTTGAGCCCATGGAACGGACGACATGGACGGTCACGCGCTCGTCTGACGTATTCGGAGACGGCAACTCCAGTAAGGAACAAACATTCCATACATAATCGCTCAAACAAAACGAGAAAAACAGTAGCATCCACACAACACACACACACAAGCATCCATGTATCTAATCGTCATTAATGCCCTTCTTCGAACGGACCTTCACGTCATATCTGTCCTTGCACCAGCATTACGCCTGAAACGACGTGCGCATGCGCCTTCTACCTCCGCGCCGGCCAATCGGGGACTGGGCCGCCATTTCCAAGTCAAGGAAATCCGTCCTACTTCATTGCTGCATGACGCTGACGTAAGGAATGAATAATTATTCGTTACAGGGTTTTGTGCAAGAATGAATGGTTTGTAGAGGGGATAGTTGGGTATTGTGTGGAAGAATTGATTCACTGATATAAATGCTGGTAGGTATTTATTAATGATATACTGTGGGAGATTTTGCGCGACAGGTAGTCACTGAGCACTCACCCCAACATTGTAATCTCTTATTGTAATAATGAACGTTTATTCGACGTTTTGTGAAATGATGTCAGATATGCCATTTGTGTGGTAATAGTAACTATCGACATTCTTCCATAGTCATCTATTTACCCATGTCCAGTTTCGCAGTTTTCCATGTACGGAACTGCTCTGAAAATTCTTACATTTCCAACCTGAATTTTCCATTTTTTATTATTCCATGCTTTATAATACTTTGATAGAAAATACATACCTTACTCTGTGTTTTATATTAGACCATTTATGCTTTGTAGTGTGCAGGTATGTGCCTAGTGCTTATACAATAACTATAGACCAATCTCAACTTTAGGACTCAAACTCTGAACCAACGCAATTCCGTCGATATAGGTAAGAATTCGAACACCTGCTGGGCGGTGGCATCACAGGTGGGCTGGTGAACGAAGCGCTAAGTCGAGCTTCCGCAGTGATTGGGGTGCTGGAGAACCTTCGTGCTGCGCCTCTTAGGGACTTCTTAAAGCAAGGAAATCAACGAATGACCTCAAGCAGTTTCCTCTCATCCCGATTTTACATCACCAGGATTTCGTATGATTACGTTTTTGTTCGATTTCCTTGTTTAAAATAACAGATTGGCGAAACTGAAGATGTTTGCTTCGTAGCAGGATTCAAAATCTTAAGACGCATACAGCGGTACACATTTTTTTTTGATTTATGGCTGTATCTTAAACTTCCTGTTTCGAAGATACGTATCTGCAGTAGAGTGAATCCGAATTTCAGAGTAGAGTAAAATGAGAATAGCATACGCACAATTTTTGAAACATATGGAGTGTGAATAGTAACCTGTCTCATCCAACAAAATATCTACGGCCCTTTTAAAACTGACTATGACGACAAGGCAATGATAAAAAGTGTTAGTACTAGCAGCTACTATGCTAATGTACGTAATTATAATATAAGTCACCAAGACGAACTGTTGTGCGATTCGGTAATCATATGCATCACCTCGGGAAGTCGTGATTGACGTTTTTGATTCATCCTGAGTAGATCTTATTTTATTATTCTTGCTGCTGCAACTTAAAAATTAAAGTATGTTCTATTTCCCGCCTTTTAATGCCACCATTTACTATATAGCCTAGGAGCGGTTACATTCACTCCACTGAGTCACGTTCCCGGCGACCTCTTACACCTAATCCATTCTGCAGACATGATAACCCCAGTGACTCAGGAGCAAGAAAAGATCACGTACATCTATGGAGGATATGAACTAAATCCTTGGAAGTTTCTTCTCTTTTGTAGAGAATACATCATGAGAACTTATTTCATCTGAGTCGTCCCGAAGAGTCCCGTTCTTCATGTATTTTCGGTTACGAGATGCAGTTGATGTTAACAGTCGATGGTACGGATCGTCTGTGATTACCAATACGACTACTACTACTATTACTACTACTACTACTACTACTACTACTACTATTATTATTATTATTACTATTACTATTATTACTACTACTGTTACTACTACTACTACTGTTACTACTAACAGCAACAACAACTACTAAAACTATTATATTCCTGCTGCTCCTAATGCACTAAGCTACTCTACTGTTACTACTACAACAAGAACTACTACTCTGTTACAGTTGTTGATTCAATGACAATAATTATATTAAAAATACTACCGTTGTACTGTTGTCGATATTGCCGCTAATACCCTGTAATCTTTTTCTACTGCTAATGATACCGGCAATGGGCAGGACTGTAATCTGTAACTCCGATGATGACAAAAATGGATAAAGAAATCGCTTCTGACCCTGAAGATGTTTACAGCAATAATAATGAAGACAAATAGTCATGACGATAGTGGAGCTCGCATTTGAAGGAAGCATGTTCATATTAACAT
>NC_051387.1:35752852-35757852 GCF_015228065.2 Penaeus monodon
GGTGAACCCATGGCACGGGGCCTGCATACAGTCCTGACTGCCATTTGGCAGTCTGGTACCATTCCCCCTGACCTGCTGAGGGGCGTGGTCATCCCTCTCTGGAAGGGGAAAAGGGATCGTTGGGATTGTAGCAACGAACGTGGCATTACACTGCTCAGCATACCAGGCAAGGTTCTCGCCCACATTTCTTCGAAACGGATCCCCAACCACCTACTGAGCATCAGAGACCGGGGCAGTCTGGATTTACTCCTGGCAAGTCCACGATAGACCGTATACTAGCGCTTCGCGTAATTGTAAAACGCCGTCGTTTAGTTTGGTCGTGGGTTTGCTTGCAGCCTACATCGACCTCAAGAAGGCGTTTGACTCGGTGCTTCGGGAATCGCTATGGGAGATCCTGAGGGTCAGGGGAATTCCGACACAGACTATTGGCCTGATAGCAAGCCTCTATACTGGTACTGAGAGTGCTGTAAAGTGTGGTGGGGGTATGTCGAACTTCCCTGTTAATTCAGGGGTGAGGCAAGGCTGCATCCTTGCACCAACACTTTTCGACACTTGTATGGACTGGATAATGGGCAGAGCTACTAGCCAAAGTCAGTGTGGAGCAACACTAGGCAATATTAAGGTCTCTGAAACCTTGACTTTGCCGACGATGTTGCCATCCTATCTGAGTCCTTGGAGTCACTTGTGGCGGCTCTTGATGCATTTAGCAATGAGGCGAAGCCCCTAGGCCTAGAGGTCTCCTGGACCAAGACCAAGATTCAGGACTTTGGGGGCCTGTTAAGGGAACCCGTTCAGTCGATCCATGCTTGCGGCGAGGACGTTGAAGTTACAGAGAGTTTTACATACCTTGGTAGCGTAGTCCATATCTCTGGGTGTCAGACCAGGAAGTCAGTAGACGGATTGGTCTGGCATCAGGAGCCATGAACTCGATCAACAAGAGCTTTTGGAGATGTCGGTACCTATGCAGAAGGACCAAGTTGCGTGTCTTCAAGGCCTGGATACTGCCAGTTTTGCTCTATGGAAGCAAAACCTGGACGTTATCCAGTGTCTTGGAGTCTCGCCTTGATGCCTCTTGTAACAAGTCCCTTCGCCGGATCATGGGGTACAGTTGGCAGGACCGCGTGTCCAACCGGCGGTTACACCGTGAGACTGGCATGGGACCTGTTACTTGCATAATCCGAGATCGCCAACTCAGACTATATGACCATCTAGCTCGTCTCCCTGTGGACGACCCTGTTCATCACGTTGTCTGTGCGAGACAACCCTGGGTGGAGGCCTGTCGTGAGGAATTAGAGATGGGCCGTGTGCCTGCCTGGAGACTCGCCTCGAGGGATCCTCGTGGCTGGAAGCGAAGGGTGGATGCGGCCATGCGCCCCCGTCGGCGTTAGCCCCTTGATGATGATGATATATATATTTATGTATGTATGTATATATGTATATATATATATATATATATATATATATATATTATATATATATATATATATATCTATATATATATATATTTACATATACATACATATATGGATATACATACACATATACATATACCACACGCGCACACAACACCACACCACAACACACACACACACACACACACACACACACCACAACATATAATATATATATATATATATATATATATATATATATATATATATATATATATCTATTTATATATTTTATATATATATTATATATATATATATTATATATATTATATATATATATATATATGTGTGTGTGTGTGTGTGTGTGTGTGTGTGTGTGTGTGTGTTTATTCACACACAATTAGTCGATAAAGGCACTGCCCAACATGCATGTCCTTGTCGTACACTGCGTAAGAAGAAAGCTAGCTGGAGACTATCGGAATTTGGTAATATATTCATACATTTACAGAAAAAAATAATAGCTTGAATAAACAGTAAAATAAAAGTACTTACGCTTAGCATGAATTCAGCCCGATGTTATTTATAGAACTGAAGGGAAATCAAATAATTGCTTCTACCTTTATTATCTAATTCACAATATATACTTAAAGTATACTGCAAGTCTACCTTGATCTTTTCTGTTCTGGGCTTTAAACAGCAGTCTTTCTCACTTAGTTCAGAGCCTAACTGAAACGGAATATGCGAGTTATTGGCGCGTGGTGACCAGCATTTCGTCAGAAAAAAAAGATGACTATATCGACACTTCAGTATCAGGTAGAAACACTTCAAAATTAGTTCACAGCCTCATTTCTCAGTACGGACTGAAGATCCTATACCATAACACCAAAATCTTTAGTGTTAGGTCGTGTTCCGCAAAAATGAATTAATTAATGTCGGGCTTATGTTATTGCTATAAGCGTGATTATTAACTTTACTTATATCATTATTTCTATTACCATAACCACTATCATCATCATTATCATTACTATTATAATTATCATTATTATTATCATTATCATATTATTGTTATCATTACAATCATTATTATGATCATTACTATTGCTGTTATTATTATTATCGTTATAATTATCGTCAGCATCATTTCCATGTAGGCCCTGGAAAGTTTCAGAAAGACGAGTTCCCACTGACTGCCCTCAATGCAAGAAAACGCTTGTAATAAAAAAAATACTCCCTAACCAGAAACGAGAAAAAACACGTAGTGCTATACATAGATATAACTATTCATATGCAGTATTTTATTAGAATCACTTACAAATTCACATTCACAGTAATTATTAATGAGAAAAGCCATAACACATTACATTATACATGTGGCAACTCGGTCTATAAGAGCAAAATAATTTTAACAAGTTTAAAAGCAGAGTGCAGTCTATCACAAGCTTGAAAATACATACATATCCAAACGCGGCAACGGACAAACACACAGGAACAAGAAAACAACACAAGCAGACGCTCATTCACACAAGCAAACTTTCTTCAGACGTATGAAAATATTTCTGTATATATAATTTCAAAACAAAAAAAAACAAAAAAAAAACGCGTTTCTTCAATACCCCAGGTATAAAAATCAGGAAACTGGGGGAATGGAAATGAGCATTAGAAGGAGAGAATAGTTCTCTTAATGATGTCAAGGCACTCATGCAGCTGTTCCTCCGTGATGGTGAGAGGAGGCGCGAATCGGATGATATCTCCGTGCGTAGGTTTGGCCAGCAGTCCGTTTTCTTTGAGACGCAAGCAGACTTTCCACGCGTCGAAATCTGGAGGGTAATGATAGCAAAACTGTGTTATAGAAGTTGAGGGCAGTCTTCAAATGAATTGTAGGTCTAAAATGAGTGTAGGCGTTAGTTAGGGCTTGTTTTTTATGTTTTTTAGTTAAGTCTTGTTCTTGTAGGTTTTAAAGATCGTTTGTAGTCTTAGGATGAAAGTTTACATCATGTTTTTTCTTTTTTATCATCTGACAAAATGATGTTAGGGATAAATGATTTTGTAAAAGAGCTTCACACATATGATCTCATTCAATTTAAATCATCATCACTCACTTTTGTTTATGACAATGGCATCGAGAAGTCCTTTGCCGCGAACGATAGATACCACTTCCTTGGGCAATTTGGACAACTCAGAGCGCAGAATGTTGCCAAGCTTCTCGGCATTCTCGGCCAGTTTTTCTTCTTCCATCACCTCGAGGGCTGCCATGGCAACCTGGAAGAGAAAAACTTTCTGAATTCGATAAAAAACACATGTTGATACGTAAAGAAGAACAATGCTAAAATCTGACCAGATACTGATTAGCTGTATTTTGTTGAAATTATAACAAAAAATAGTAGCTCTCGCCAATCAACATCTATTGAAAATGAATTGACAGTGAAGGCCAAAGACTCTGACCTTGCATGCGAGAGGGTTGCCACCGTAAGTGGAGCCGTGTTCTCCAGGTTTGATGGTTAGCATGACTTCGTCGTTGGCTAGCACTGCCGACACCTATGGAGAGCAAATACATTAGAACTGAATTGCGCTAGTGCATATGTCCAAGAACTGGTCTAACAATGTTTCAACTTAACGATTTTATGAAGAATGTGATTCAGCTCTCACCGGGTACATTCCACCAGACAACGCCTTCCCCAGCAACAGTAAGTCGGGCTTGACCTCCTCGTGGTCCACGCACAGACGTCGTCCCGTGCGAGCCAAGCCGGTCTGGACCTCATCCGCGATCCACAGCACATTGTGGCGGTCACATATTTCTCGCACGCCTATCGGCGATAATGTGATTTCATGCTTTAGATTTGTAGGCAAAGTCACTTTTAGTATAGGCTATTAAATAAAATAGAATAAATAATGTCTCTACTCATCATATGTGTAAAGGGCCTAAAACAATGGCTATCCTCGCATGACCTTGTTAATGATGATGTAATATGCTGGACCTACCCTTGAGGTAGCCTTCCGAGGGCACCACGACACCCGCCTCTCCCTGGATGGGCTCCACCATAAACGCTGCCACATTGGGGTCCGCGAGTGCCTCCTGGAAGGTGAACATTGCTTCAAATATTTTCCTATGGAATTTACGTGTGAACAAATTTTTTTAATTTTACAAAAGAACAAGATGGAGAAGAAGCAATAAAATATTACTCTGAAGCTAAAAATATTAGATGAATATGATAGATATGATGGCCATTCTTTCTCAATTATGAATTTTTGCATAAACTGACGTGAATGTCGATTAGATTATGCAGGATTTGTGATAATGTGTAATATATGGCGAAGAAAACTGGACGAGAAGATGAAGAAATAAGAAAATGGATGGAAAGATACAGTACAATAACACTAACCTCGAGAACCTGCAGATTGTCATAAGGCACGAGGTAGAATCCGGGCATGAAAGGTCCGTAGTCACTGTACGCTGAAGGGTCGCTGGAGCTGGATACGGCTGCCAGTGTTCGGCCCCAGAAGTTGTTCTCGGCGAACAGGATTTTGGCCTTGTTCTGCGGGATGCCCTTCACTTTGTACGCCCACTTCCGAGCCAGCTTGCACGCCGTCTCCCCCGCCTCGACGCCTATG
>NC_051387.1:35787852-35800352 GCF_015228065.2 Penaeus monodon
GATTATTTTCCTGGAATTAAAAAATCCGTATCTTAAATACCCTTCATATTGAAACACATTGAAGTGCTCTTTACAACGGAAATGCCAATTTCAAATCAAAACTAATTTAAAGAGGTTGGATGATACTAACTGTTGAAGGGAAGCCAAACTGATATATTATTATCATTATTTTTACTTTTATTTTTTAACATTAATACTTCATATTCAGTATACTTACAGACACCCTTTATAAACTGCAGCATATTATCAGGGAGTCTTGATGGAAAGCAAATTTTGTGTATAAATATACACAAAAATTACATTTTTAAAGAAAAAATTTCCTAAATATTTCATCATTAATCATTGTGATTTTCATTCTTTGTTATTGGTATAAAAGTGTTCTTTGGACATTCACAAACTCATATTTATGCGCAATGTCATCAAATTCTATGTGCAAGATTGCAACAAGTCCAAACAGGTATACTTGGCACTAATTACCAGCATTAGTAGCTTACCTGTTGGCACTTATGCCCTTGCTCCACCCAAGGAATAACCCAAGGTGGGCTCTTACAGTTGTTTGGTGGTTTCCTCAGTCATGTTCTTGAAATTGGATTACTGGTTAACCTTTGCATGATATATTAGTATATATTAGAAATTTTGCAGGCATTTTCTTAAAATTGTAAACTCTATGCTTCCTTCATGAAACTCTTGATATGACTGTATCTAAATTATAAGAATAGTACTTTTTGACAGCTGTTGCTAATGGCAACTAGCCTTTGTGAGTGTTGGTGCTGTTATTTTTTATGGAATGTTAAATAAATTAATGATCGATTTTATTCCATTTATTGTGCAAATTCCCAAACTGATTGGTAATTTTTAGTTAATGATAATTGGAATTAGGAACAAGAGCTATGTGAATGTACTACACAGTTTTACACTAATCTCTATCACTGTTGGTAACACTGTAAACCTCAGAAAGTTATGGTTCAAATTTCATACTTGCTGTGAAGACATCCCCTGGGTTGAATGTTAAAATTTTGTCTTATATGCTGATATATACTTTAACCTCAGCTGAAGGTGAAATTTCCACTGATTTGATTTGATTAATTCTTAGTAATTCATAACTTACTATTAAAAAAATTACTTTATCTTTTGTTTTAGATATCATGAATTATTTTTTCAGTGATGTGTAAATATATGAACCCAGATGACAGACATTGTATTTTTATGTAATGAATGCAAAAGAAATATTTTTCTGTGATGGTAGCTACACAAATACAATAGAGGTTCTGTTCCTTACAGATATGAAAGCAAGTCTAGTGCCTTAATACAGAAAAAGCAAGAAGAGGAAAAGAAAGCAGCAGAGAAAAGCCAGCAAGCTGAAAAGGAAAAGCAAGCAAAGAAGATCACTGAAACATCCAAAACCCCATCATCACCTACAGCTAATGGTATAAGATATGCATCCTGATACTTCCCATCTTGGATTACAGACTGCATCATGTATCATCATCATGTAAGGGTTTCTTATTTATGAGTATTTATTTTCCAGGGTTGCTAGTGGAAGAAGGTTGTATATCATGCAAGAAACTTTACTCCCTCATAAAGGAAAGGTGCTCCTCCTATCTCATCCTTGATGCAAGACCCAGAGAGGACTTTCTGGAATCCCAAATGAAGGTGTCTAATGTGATGAATATTCCTGAAGAAATATTGAAACCAGGGTGAGTAATATTTTGTTTTGTGATTTTTTTTCTCTCTCCCCTCCCTACAAGAATTACAGTTTTAGATAATTCTTATAGAATGGTGTTCATATTATGTTTCCATAACTGTATATCTGACAGGAAAAATAATTGTTATTTTTTATACATTTAATTTACCCACTGTCCACTATAGTTTTTACACCTAGACAGTTCCATAAGTGTTTAGTCATTAAGGTAGGTCCTTAACTTTAGGAAAAGAGTTTTTATTTCTATTCCTATTATTGTTTTTATGAATAGTGCTGCTGTTATCATCATCATCATCATCATGATTATGATTATTATTATGATGATGATTATGATTATTATGATTATCATGATTATCATTATTGTTATCATTATTGCTATTGTTAAAAACAATGATAATAGAATTGAAAAAAAAATTCCAAGAAAATTTAAAGACAAGGGTAAATTGTATGGTTAAGTAAGCCTAGTAATTGAATCGTTGGTGAGTAAGCACATGTGAAAAAGAAAACCACCAGTGCATGTATAAATGCATCAACAGTTTACCCCTTGGATCCGGATGATGTGACCATCAGGTTATGAAAAAAAATTGACTGAAGAATTTGGCTGAGGGCAGGGGAGACAAGGACATACTGTCATGAGAATTTTGATTGAAGCCTGGGATGACAGGAATGACTCACCACAAGCGCATAAAGCTCTTAGAGGATGATTAGTCTTAGTGGGCATTTATGATGGGGCTCCTGCAATATTCCTATTGGCAAACAAATATGGAATATACCATCCATGAACCATGACTGGAAGCATGCTGACTCTAAGGAGGATATTTTCTATGGTCAGGATTCTCTTCCTCCCACAGTGAGTGGCAGCTGTGACTGAAAATTGAATTAAAAAAAAAAAAAAAAAAGATAGTTGTCAAAATGTTACTTATTGTTGTTATGGACTACCTAGAGAGATGATATGAAGTCTGTGCAAGGAAGACAGTCTATTATTATCCATTGTTGATGGGCATGGCATGTCATGCCCACTGTGAGTTTACTTTATTAAATGTTTTTACACATAGATGGCTACACTTGTATTAAGTCACCAATGAGCCAATAATGAGTACTGCCTGTCTCTCCCATTTACCCTTTTCCTTGATCAATGAAAATATTCTACGTTATCTAATTTTGCTGTCACTAATGTTTATAACATTCTAGTAATTAACGTTTTTCCTGTCAGTTCAAGGAAAGGAGAATTAGGAAAGGTCAGAAGGTCTTCTAATTGACTCCTTTGTGGCTGAGCACTACCAGAGCCATCTATGTGCAGAGACATTTCACACACAAAAAAAATGATTACAGCATTTTCCCCATTTTTATGCATTTTCCCTGGCAGCATGTGGTTAATATCTGAATACAGTATATGAAATGACATATAGACATTTGATAATAGGAAAAAAGCAAAAAAATGCTAATGTCAAATAGATAATAACATTGCAGTGGGGAAGCAAGAAGTCTTGACATCACAGATGAGTGTTCATGTGCACCTAGCCTACAAGCACCTGGATCCAAGGGGTTAATGGATGGTTATTGATTTGATTTGAAGTTTTAAGAAAGCTTTTTTTTCTTTTTTTCAATAGGTTAACAGCTGGAAGAATAGGTAGTGAGCTAGATGATAGTGCACGGAACGTTTGGGTCACACTGCGTCACAAAGTAGATTTCCTCATACTTGTGGACTGGGTGACAGAACAACCCCCTCTGCCAGCTCCTCTCAGGTGCCTCATAGATGCTATGGTGAAGGTAAGAGAAAATTGAGTTAATTAGAGGGTGATGAGGTAGACGATTTGATATTTACTTAGTTAAACATAAAAACATGGAAGTTGATGAGTAGAAGATATCCATGATCTTTTGATGACCACTTGACATCATATTATTTACTGTATAATAAATTTTGGTGTACAGACTAATACATTGCTTGGAGATGTTTGATTTTCAGATTTCTTTAGGCTTTAATTATCACAGTATTTGAAAAATTTAAGTTGTCCAATAGATCTTGCATTCATATCATAGTGTATATGTATTAACCCTTTCAGGTTTCAGAAGCTTCGCAATACTTTCTGTGCCTCTTGCATTTCACATTCACTTTTTCTGCTTTGGATCTCTTTGATAATGATATCATGTTTTTGGCTAATTATTGTAGTGCAGATGTTATGCTGATAGCATCTTTTGCAAACTCTTAGATTATTGTTGAAAAACAAAATGTTTTTGAATAAGCCTAGCAATTAGAAAAAAAACTAAAAAATTATTTTCCAATGGATGATATTTTAAAATAGTTTTTTGAGTTAAACAGTGCATGAGAATTATAAGAGTTCACAGAACATACTGATTTATTTGTAGACCTTCCTGTCCCTCAGTAACTTAAGACTTCATATACATATAATGTAGCTCTGTATGATTATTGTTTATTAGTTATCATTAACTATTACAGTGTCCTGTCTCCTGGTATGCTGAATTAAGTTCTTGGAATATCAAAGACCAAAATTTGCCTTGGGGAAACTTGAAAAATCAGGCCTCTTTTGTGGTTAACGGGGACAGACAAGCCAGAGGAGGAAATTATACAGGCCTAGTTTTATTCAGATTCATCTTTTAAATGAAAATTTGGCTTATGTAGCTATCCTTATTTGGTAATATAATAAGTTTACATACTCGCTGCAGTTGTGCAAGGTCTTTCAAAACTGGTAGGCTTCTTGTCAATGATTTTTTTGTTATCAGTGAGACATACTGTAAACAACTATATATAGTAATATGTGGCAAGTTTCCTCCAGCCTTATCCATGATCCCCTTGTATGCCTTACTCTCCTTTAGCCAATTGTGCAGTTATGTTCCCTGCCTCTTTCTTGAAGGATATGTAGTGAGTATGAAGTAGTAATTCTGATATTGTAGGACATATTTCTTCTAGCTATACTACCAGTTGTTTGCTCTCCCACATTCCCCCTCATACTATTACATATCAAAGAGTACTTAAAGGTTTATATATATTTTTTACAGTTTATACATCTAGATACATGTAAATACATCTAAATATATATTTCATTGTTTCATGATTTTTTTTTATTATTGATATATAGTTTCTTTACATGTTAATAGTAATCTGTTCCTATTTTCATTCATACATGAAGGTTGACTTTTTAAAAAATTATGCTCTATTGATGTTCTATACTTTTGATATATGACACTGAAATTTACGTTTTCTGGTGTGTAGAAGTGAACTATTATGGCAAGGAACCGTAATTTGCCTTACTGAAATAATAATCAGATCCTTTTTTAGTTGGGTTGGGGAGCAAACAAGGTAGAGGAATTGCAGTTCTCAAGGGTTATTATGATAAAAGGTTATTTAGTTTGAAGATTGTTTTACATAATTGCAACTGCTATTAGATTGATAAGAATGAAAACAGTTAATACAATAAGGACATATTGATATGATACATTTTTAAAAAACTGAAGCTGTTCTTTCCATAAGCAGTTGGTGCTGTATCCTGGCATGTGTATGTCATGTGTGTGTATGTTCCTTTCATCATTCTATGGCTCAGACAACAGATCATAGCTACAGTTCCCTAAATCATCCTGATATGAATCCTATGTTGTCAGTCAGTATCACTTGCCTCCATTTCACTATCATATGTCACAACATATTATCTTTGTAGTCACTTTTCAACATTTTACACTATAAAAGTGGTGTTCACTCTGAATGTGTTTAGGCTGCATTTCAAAGTTCAACATAAAAAGTCCCATTTGGAATAGATTATTATTCTCTGGGGGACCTACTTAGCAGCAATAGTTGACCTGTACAGATCCATAAAATAAATAAAAATAAACGTTTAGAATTATGCTTGTACTTTGACATAGACTTTGGTAAAGAAAATCTGTACTCTGTAATCAAAAGATGGAGCTAGAAAATAATATGGTTACTCTGATTCAGTGGGATCCAGGCAAAGAGTACAAGAGCCAGCCATGGGTGCTACAAGGTGGATATGATATGTGGCGTCTCATGTATCCGATGCATACCACCAACCCCACAGTGGAGAGACGAGCCTCGTCCACCACCCCAAAGATAGACCAAGATTCACGTGAGTTTGCCTTTTATATTTGCTGTATTAAATACTACTGTCACTTTGTTTATTTGTTTAATTATAAAATTTTCATATTATAATTTTTCTTAAATATTTTAGTATCCTTTATTTTTTATTAGTTATTTTATTGATTTATTGTTTATTTATATTTTATTAGAAACATCACAGACAAGTTTTGTCATATTAATAATTTGCGAGAATATGCTTACACATGAAAAGAAAAAATACTTTGAATGTATGTTTCTGTATTTCACAATTATATGAATTTGGAAAATAGTTCATTGGGGAAAAGTTGGCAGCATGTAGTATACAACATATAATCCAAGTTTAATGCCTACTTTTTACAAACCATTGCTTTTTTTCGGCAGCAGGTTTGCTTATTCTTTCTTTATTTTTGCAGTTAATTTTGAATATCCAGATCTGGATAATGCCTTCCTATTAACTCCGTCCCCGAGTCCACACGGTAAGCCTCAGACTGCTCCGGGAAAGACTCCAGGTCCAGCCCCAAGTGTCATACGTGACCTAAAACCTTCTAATCTAGATAAAGAGATGATGATGGACGGCAAGAACAACAATGATGCCTACATCAGCAATAACCAAGTATTTAATAATCTTGCCAAGCCTGAGGACAGCCCTGTCAAGGCAGCAATAGGCTCGAATGTCAACACCTGGGAGACCAAAGACTCCAACAAGTCATTTGATGTCCAGAGAAGCAGACAGACCCCATCAGACAAATTTGACAGCCTGCCCTCCATCCCCAGTCGAGCACTCAAGCCCAAGGATTTGTTGGAAAGCCTAAGGAGGAAGCAAGATGAATTGGAAGAAGAGCAGGTTTTGCTTGAAGAGTCTGTGAAAGTGGAACAGGTGGGTGTTTACACTTCAGTTAAAGTGCATTGGCTTATTTTCACTTTGTCTCTCTTTATTTTTTTGTTTAGTCTTGTAGTAGTCAAAAAATATGCTTTGAGGCTGTTGTATAAAGGGGAATGTTAGAAATTAACTTGCCTTCTTCTATATTTTCTTTCTGCTTTAGCTATTAAAATATGAGAATGGTAAAGAAAGGGATCCACTGAATGAGATATGAATGACAAATATTTAGATGCTTTGTGTTTGCTCATTACAAATAAGGATTTTTTGAATAACAAAACTTATTTTTTGTATTTGGTATAGATATAAGTTTTAGCTACATATTGATTGCCCAATAATGATTAAAAAGTATAGTAAAATCTGGAGGTTTATTAAAGAAAATAATGAAAAGGAAAAGCTAGGACAGTGTACTCCAGTAATATAAAATAGCACTGAATACCCAGAGTCAAATAGATTTAGAAAGAATTTAGAACTTTTTTGCATTGAATATGCCAGTTTTAACTGTCTTAAACCCACTGAGTTACCTATAATATGGACTTGCTGTTCATGTGTGGCTCTCTCTGAGGTCATAGTTTTGTGATTTCAGTCATTTTTGGCTATGCATCTTCATTTTAGAAGGCTTTATTTACAAATCTATGACAACCTTAGTAGGCTGTATTCTGTGTTAAGATCCACTCTGCATGATCTTTCCACACTTTTTAGTGAAGAATGTCAAGGCCACACAAAGCATCATGACAACGTTGCTGCCTAGGCTTTGGTCAAAAACTTGACCATCGACTATATGTTAATGCTTGGTCGCATTAAGTTAAGGAATGATGGAAAGAAGAAAAATGAGGAAAATATAAATAAATAAGCTATATATATATATATCTGTGACTCTGACAGTCAGGCAATCATTCAGTCTATTAGTCTTTTAGTAAACTTTTTTCCCTCTTTGATAGGATACATTGAAAAAGATAGAAGAGATGGAGGAGACTGCAACAGCCCTGGAAAGGACACAGGATGAAGAGAGCCGCAAACTTTTGAAACAGACTGAGGATAGGCTACAGGAGGAAATTAAGAAACTGCAGATAAAGAGTACAGAAATGGTAAGTTTTCCAAGATTTTTTTTTACCTATCTGTGGAACTACATTTTTTCTACTTTGATAGTGGAAGGATGGTAATAAAAAATTGAGCACAGTTCTACCTTTTTCTTAACTTTTCCAACAGGAAAGTCAGTATAACAAGGTTCACAAGCAGAATGAAGAATTATGGAAAATGGTCAACTTAGCATTATCAGGCCAGTTAGGAAATCTCAATTTGGGACCTTCACCCAAGCCAGAACAGATCACAGAAGCCCTTCGACAACAGCAGGTATGGTAAACGGTCATTGGAAGCAAGTTGATCATCATCATCATCATTTTTATTAATGCTAACATTATTATTATCATTACTGTTGATGTTGTTATTATTATTATTATTTTATTATTATTATTATTATTATTATATTATATATATATATTATTATTATTATATTATTTTTATGATATATATGATAATGATATGATATGTATATATGATATTATATATTAATATAATATAATATAATATATGTAATTAATATATAATATATAATAATAATAATAATAATAATAATAATAATAATAATAAATAATATAAATATATAATATTATATATTATTAAATATTATTGATATTATTGATATTATGATATATGATATATGATATTATGTTATTAATGTTATTATGTTATTAATGTTTTATTTATATGTATTATGTATTATATTATTATTATTATTATTATTATTATTATTATTATTATTATTATTATTATTATTATTATTATTATTATTATTATTATTATTATATAGTTGTTGTTTTCAGTAGTAGTAGTAGTAGTAGTAGTAGTAACAATGATAGTAATAGTGGTAGTAGTGTTACTAGTGCTGATAGTAATAGCACTGGTAGTAGTTGTAGTAATAATAATAGTATTATTATTAATATTATTATTATTATTATTATTATTATTATTATTATTATTATTATTATTATTATTATTATAGTAGTAGTAGTAGTAGTAGTAGTAGTAGTAGTACTACTACTACTACTACTACTACTACTACTACTACTACTACTACTACTACTACTACTACTACTACTACTACTACTACTACTACTACTACTACTACTACTACTACTACTACTACTACTACTACTACTACTACTACTACTACTACTACTACTACTACTACTACTACTACTACTACTACTACTACTACAACTACTACTACTATTACTCTGACGGGTGTGTGGCATGTGCAGTGACAAGACTCCATGCTTCCCCTTTGCACTGTTATTATATCTTACTGTATAAGTGTCTTTAGCTTTTTTGCCATTTTCCTATATCGATATTTGTCATTTAATTTGCTTTATCCAGAGGGTAATAGACTCTTGTCCTTGCACAGACTTAATATCATCACTCTAGGTAGTCCATAACTATGCAGTTATGATATCAATTAGTAACATTTTGTTATTTCTGTAGTTTTTAAATAAATTTTTTGTAATTTTAAATTTTCTGTAATACAACCTGCACTGCCAGTCACAGTGGGTAAGAAAGGATTCCTGAGCATGGAAATAACATCCTTCCGGGATCTTGTGCTCTTCCAATCATGGCTTATGGATGGTACATTCCACACTCCTTTATCAAGGGACATAGTGCTAAAGCCCCTTTCTAAATGCCTACTAAGCCTAATCATCATCCAAGAGTTGTGTGCACTCATATTGCACTATTCCCATCACCCCTTTATCTGACCAAGTTCCCATCACCCTGGCCCTCAGCCAGCTTTTCCCGTGACAGCATGTTCATGTCACATGCTCCTTAAACTACATTTTTCCATGACATGATGGTCACATCATCTAGATCATAGGGGTTAATATTATTACTACATTTATTGTTGTTATTATTCTTGAATTGTTCCTGCTACTGATGATGATGATGATTAATTAGTTTTCAAAGCATGATTTATTATATTCATATGCTGTGTATTTGGACAGGAGCAAGAGCAACTACGCAAGCAAGAAGACAAGAGGAAAGCTTTGAAGGAACAGATAGAACGTATGCGCAAGGAGAGGAAGGATAAGGAGAAGCTAAGGGAACAGTTAGAAAATGAAAAGAAGGCACGAGAAAAGGCAGAAATGGAGAGGTACAAAAATATGAAAATTTTAGCCACTGGATAATATTCCTGCTGTTATTAATATTATTTTTATTGTTTTTTCCCAGTACCATATAAATTTTTTTTTTATTTGTATGCTTTTACAGTAAAATTAATAGCTTTAGGTTGTTAAAGTTGTTAAAGGATGCCTTGTATTCAAGAATCATTTACTTTTGTTTAAAGAGCTGCTTTTTTCTATTTTTTTTATTTATTTATTTATTTTTTTACTACCTTTATGTAGCAATATATTTGTTTCAGTAATCAATACGTGTACATATCTAAATCTAAATCTAAATCCAAATTTATGTATCTGTCTGTGTGTGTATCTGTCTATCTGTGTATTTGTCTATCTGTGTATCTGTCTGTGTATGTATCTGTCTGTCTGTGTTTTTGTCTGTCTGTCTGTCTGTCTGTCTGTCTGTCTGTCTGTCTGTCTGTCTGTCTGTCTGTCTGTCTGTCTGTCTGTCTGTCTGTCTCTGTGTTATTTGTATACTAGTTATTACTACTTTTTTGTTTTGATTATAACCATTTTTATTGATAATGTTATAATAATAACTCTCTCTCTCTCTCTCTCTCTCTCTCTCTCTCTCTCTCTCTCTCTCTCTCTCTCTCTCTCTCTCTCTCTCTCTCTCTCTCTCTCTCTCTCTCTCTTCTATTTCTATATGATATATATATATTTTATATGTATATATATGTATTATATATGTATATATGTATATGTATATTATAATGTATATATATATATGATATGTATATATGTATAAAATGTATATATTATATATATGTATTATATATATATATATTATATATATATGTATATATATTATATATATATTATGTATATATATGTATTATATGTTATATTATATGTGGTTGGTGATGTTGTGTGTGATATATTGTTTGTAGTGTATATATGTGTGTTTTGTGTTATATGTGTATTGTATGTAAGTTATATATGATTTGTATATATGATATGATATATATATATATGATTATATATTATATGATATATATGTATATATATATGTATATATATGTATATATTGTATATATATGATATATATTATATTATATATGTATTTATGTATATGTAGTATATATATATATGTAATATTATATATATTATGTATATTATATGATTATATATAATAATATATATATATATATATAATATATATATATATATATAATATATATATATATTGTTGTGTGTGTGTGTGTGTGTGTGTGTGTGTGTGTGTGTGTGTGTGTGTGTGTGTTGTGTGTTTGTGTCTTTGTGTCTTTGTGTGTGTGTGTTTGTCTTGTAATTTCCACTAACCCCAAAATGATGTGTCACTTACTTAGCCACAGGAGACAGGGCATGCTATACTAGACAAAGTTATTTTTGTGTGAATTTCATTAGAGTAGGTAGGAGTGATTGTTTGATACACTGATGTGTCACATCAGATCATAAGATGGCCTGTCCTTTAAAGGTTAACACAAAGAATTTTTTTTTTGTGATTTTTAAAATCTAGAGTTGAGATGTTTTACAGTAAGAAAACATGTGATTTGAAATTCAATTCACCTTAATCACATTTAAGGTTTCTTTGACAGGCGACAGGCGGAGGAGCGCAAGGCCAGAATTGAATCAGAAATGAGATCTCACAGACCTAAAGGTAAATGTTGGGCTTTTTTTAAATGTTTATTTTGGTTTGGTATTTACTGCAGTTGATGTGGAAGTGAATGAAAGATATCAATAACCTTTTATATATGGTTATGTACTATCATTTTCATCATAAAATAATTGATATTTTGGCTATTTTTCTGAAGTTCAAAAATCTGCCTCGTATTGAAGTGCAACTAAATCAAAAGAAATTTGACGATGGTGGATGATATCGACTGTTGGAGGTGAAGCCAAACCAAAATATTATCATTTTTTATACTTTTTTTTTTTAACATCGATATTTCATACTTGATATTGATAGAGACCCCCTTATAAGCTACAGCTGATTACCAGAGTCTCTCTATGAAAAGTATATTTCATGTGTAAATGTACACAAAACTTACATTTTTAAAGAAAAATCTCTAAAAATATCTCATTATAAATCATCATAAATTTCATTTTTTTCTGATATTGTTATAAAAGTGTTCTTTGGACATTTACTGAACTTGTATCTGTACACAATGCAAATGCCATATGCAAGTCTGCAACAAGCAAAAGTCCATACTTGGCACTAATTACCTGTGTATTTAGTTTACCTGTTGGCACTGGAACCCTTGCTACTCCCAAGAAATAACTCGAGTTGGGCTCTAACTGTCATTTGGTAGTTTCCTTATTTGTGTAAGCATACCATAGGCTAGTAAACTCCAAATGACCCTCTACCCACCCCTCCACCAGAGATGGTCCCCTTAAGAAAGCTGTCTGCATGGGAAACAGTGTGCAAGTCCTAAACCCCTCAGTCTAAGCAGAAATCAACATCCTGCTGTGAATGGGTGAGGAGAAGGGCCGGTAATGAGCCTAGGGACAGAGTGCTTCTGGTGATATCAGCAAGGCTTTTAGCATTTTTCCCAAAATTCCAATTTGTTATGTAGTCATGACACTTATGGGTAGTTGTTGTCAAAATTGTTTATCAGATTATGTTGT
>NC_051387.1:35810352-35817852 GCF_015228065.2 Penaeus monodon
ATGTCAATTTTGTTGACACAACTTAGTTATCAAGGAAACAATTACTAAGCCTACCTGACTTCACCTTTTTACCTCACGCTTTGAACTTTGAGGATTTTTTTTTATCTCTTATACTATTACTATTGTTTTTAATATTGTTATTATTATTGACATTATTTTCCTTAAGATATTAACAATACTTGTTGTAACAAGAAATTCAACATTTCTTTCATAAAATTCAAAACATTGGTAAAACAGCATGGCATGTTATCATACCATGGCTCCATTGGACTGAGTTGCAGATGGCACTACATAATGTGGTTGGGATGTTGAAATGATGTACCTATACTGATATGATCATATACACACTTATCTTTTTGATTGGTAGTATATGTAGTTGATGATATGCATTTTAATATTTTGGTGGATGAGGTATAACAGATGCCCTCTTTATTTTGAAACAAGTGCAGGAGAAATATCTAGCAAATAAGGAAGATCTTCACTTGCTTCACATTTTTTTTTTTTTGGTGAAAGTGTTTCCTAGGGCTCCTTGAAAGGTATTTATGTGGAATGAGACAAGTTAGTGTAGGTGAATAATTGATAAGAGTAGTACAGCCAGTGCATGGTAATGTAAGAAATTAGGGTGAGTCATATAATGATTTCCAAATAAAAAGGAGGTGTACATCAGGGCTCAGTTTGTTGTTAGATATTCTATTCAGGGAGTGTAGCACTGATTGCCCATTTGAGTTTCTTTGCACTGATAACTATGCAACAGGGCATAGAGTAAAGATAATCTAGGGTTCCACTAGGCTTCTCTTTCTCTGGTTCCAGACACAAACCAGGGATTATTACCCTTGTGCAATATCTTGGGAATTAAGGGAGCAGATGTAGTGTTCTTGCCCAGATCTTGTTAAGTTTACCTTTGGTATTGAGAAACTGCAGTGTATGATCATCTTAGAAATTATTTTGCTGTTGTAATGAATCCATCATACTCAGCCTGGGGGAATGTAAATGTAATTTAACCAAAATATGAGTCTGGGTAGCCACAAGTAGCTCAAAGACAAGGGCACATGCTGCATAGTGGATATGGCATTAGAAAAATAAAAGATCATGGCCAGTAGAGAAGATTGGAGTACTTCAGTTAAGAGGTGATGCTTAAGGGTTGGGATAAATGCAATTTATTGTGATCTGTAAGCATTGAATCCCCCAAAAATGTAGTGACATCAGTGCTCAGATGAATTGAGAAGTTTATATATAATAGATGTTTTGGTTGTGTGGTTGAGATCACAAGCTCCAAAGGAGCAACTAAATTGCTGGTATGTTGGGATAGTGGATGGAAAGAAATCTCTGTTACTGATATCTGGAGTGGAAGAAGCTTTGTAACTTTTGGCAACAGATTTTTCTTTAATAGGGAATTCAGTACCAGTGGGTTAAAGCTTCAGTAAAATGTGGCAAGGATGGTTGTACATTAATTGGTGCTCATCAGCACCTGATCAGTTGTCCAGTTCACTGTTAGTTATGGATGATGAGTGTTAAGGCTTGGAATGAATAACATAAATAGGGAAGATCTCAGTGTCAGCCTGATGAATAAGAAGACCTCTAGTGAACTAGGCAAATACCACATGTTGTTAATATAGAGAATATCAAGAGGAGAAAATTGTGGTGGTACAATAAAGACAGGGCCAAAAGGCAGATGGTAACTACATTACAAAGTGTACAGAGTTGAATACGGAAGGGTCTAGTGTGTATTGAAAACCATGGCAAACATACAGTAAGGTTGCATGCTTTGGTCCAAGAGTTAAGGCAATAGACAAGAATTTGTTCTGTAACTTGTGCAAGTGTGGAAACAGAAACAAAGCAGATGCAAATGGTGGCCACACCAATTCTGGTGTTCTTACAAAGAAAGAGTGAGTATGTGAGTGAGTGAGTGGGTGAGTGAGTGAGTGAGTGAGTGAATGAGTGAGGGAGAGTGTTTTGATGATAAAATGTATTTATTTTCATTATCTGTTCATAACAGGGTCTAGCAAGGACAGGATTAAAGAATTTGGGCAATACCTGCTACATGAATTCAATTGTGCAATGTCTGAATAACACAACACCTCTTGTCAAGTACTTCATAGAGGGCACATACAGGTCAGTGTTTTAGAATTTTTTTGCATTAGTATCTGCAACTAAACTGCCTCTCATATTGGTATATACATGAGAAAGATATGCTGAGGTTTTCATATGCTCCAGGATGACCATTACAAGATTCTCAATCAATTACTTTTGTAAATGATCACTGTAAGTGTATTATGTGTGATGCAGACAATCAAATACTTATCTTTACTAAATATGTTTTGCATGGTGTTGACAGTGGTTGATCATAGAAATAGTTTAAAGCATAAGAATAGTTTAAAACAGTTTGCAGTCATTTTTGTTGTGTCTTATTGAAAGATCCTCTCAAAAATTTTAAAGTTTGCTCAGGATATGACTATGATTTCACTGTTATTACCTTTAGTGTAAGGAGTTCCTGATATCCTTAAAAAAAATTAACATATCATAAATGAATGCAGAATTCATGGTATGCTTATATTCCCAGTGATGATATCAACTCTACAAGTAAATTTCGTGGAGAAGTTGCAGAGGAGTTTGGAGCTGTCATCAGAGCACTCTGGTGTGGACAGTACAGGTCCATAGCAATGTGGGACTTGAAGGTATGGCTCAGTTTTCTTAATTTCATACTTTTTAATCCACCATTTAGAGATATAGATTGGAATAATGCATTTTAATCGGTTTGCTCCAGATAGTTTAAAAGACATGCGTTGCATGTGTATGGGGCACTCGCCTGTGACCGGTAACTTTCATTGTGTCGTCCTGAGTCTCTTATAATTAATACAATTTCTTTCTTTCTTTCTTTCTTTCTTTCTCTCTCTCTCTCTCTCTCTCTCTCTCTCTCTCTCTCTCTCTCTCTCTCTCTCTCTCTCTCTCTCTCTCTCTCTTGGTTTAAAAGTTATTTAGATACAAGGACCCAATCGGTAAGAATCAATAATGATATGTTATCAAAACAACAAGTACCTTTTGGTGTTCCGCAAGGCTCTATTTTAGGTCCGATCCTATTTACAATTTTCATAAATGATTTATCAACAATAGCCCATAACTGTCTTTTAGTGCAGTACGCCGATGATTCACAGTTTCTTCATAGTGATTCAGTAAACAACCTAAACACGTTAATAAGAAACACTCAACATACTCTTACACAAGCAAAATTATATTTTGACACAAATGGCCTTAAACTAAACCCACATAAAACTCAATGTATATTCATAGGTAGTCGGCAGAACATAGCTAGAATTCCCAATGACACAATCATAGAATTTGAAGGCTGCTCTATCAAACTGAGCACTTCAGTGAATAATCTAGGAGTACACTTAGACAGCTTCATGACATTTGAGCCACACGTTGACAAAATACACTGGAAGGTAGTGGGTACCCTGATATATCTTAATCACATAAGAAATCAAATCACTACTGAAACTAGAATCATGGTTGTGCAAACTCTAGCTCTAAGCATAATTAACTATTGTTCAAACATTTGGGGATCAGCTAACAAGACCCAGATGCAAAAAGTGCAAAAATTACAAAACTTTGCTGCCAGAGTAGCACTAGGTAATATCAGTAAACTTGATCGCATCACCCCACATATAAAAAAATTGAAATGGTTAAAAGTCAATTCTAAATGCAGCTATGACACATGTGTATTCATTTACAAAATCATTCATGGGAATTATCCAAAATGGTTAATGCCTTTACAAACCGTAGGGAACACATCAGGTGTCCAGACACGTCAAGTAAATTCCCTTTTTGTTAAGAGATCGAATACCTATACAGAGGCACGTCAAATGGAAATATGTGGACCCAAGACATGGAACATGATACCAGATAATATAAGAGACATTAACAGCTTCTTTAATTTTAAAACAAAATTAAAAGAATACCTCTTAAATACACAGATGTAAATATAAATGTATTTATGTAAAGAATAACCATTGTAATTTAATGGAATAAAGTGTTTTGACTTTGACTTTGACTTTGACTCTCTCTCTCTCTCTCTCTCTCTCTCTCTCTCTCTATCCCTCTCTCTCTCTCTCTATCCCTCTTTCTCTCTCTCTATCCCTCTTCTCTCTCTCTATCCCCTCTCCCTTCTCTTTCTCTCTCTCTCTTCCCTCTCTCTCTCTCTACCCTCTCTCTCTCTCTCTCCTCCTCTCTCTTTTCCCTCTACTCTCTCCTCTCTCCTCTCTCTCTCTCTCTCTCTCTCTCTCCTCTCTCTCTCCCTCTCTCTCTCCTCCTCTCTCTTCTCTCCTCTTCTCTCCTCTCCCTCTTCCCTCTCTCTCTCTACTCTCCTTCTCTCTTCTCTCCTCTCTATCCTCCTCTCTCTTCTCTCTCACCTTTTCTCACCCTTCCCCCTTCTCTCTCTCCCTCTCTATCCCTCTCTCTCTCTCTCCTCTCTCTCCTCTCCTCTCTCCTCTACCCTCTCTCTCTTCATCCCTCTCTCTCTATCCTCTCTCTCTCTACCCTCTCCTCTCTCTCTCTCTCTCTCTCTCTCTCTCTCTCTCTCTCTCTCGTCTCTCTCTCTCTCTCTCTCTCTCTCTCTCTCTCCTCTCTCTCTCTCTCTCTCTCTCTCTCTCTCTCTCTCTCTCTCTCTCTCTCCTCTCCTCTCTCTCTCTCTCTCCCTTTCTCTCTCCCTCTCCCTTTCTCTCTCCCTCTCCCTTTCTCTCTCTCTCTCTCCCTTTCTCTCTCTCTCTCCCTTTCTCTCTCTCCCTCTCTCCCTTTCTCTCTCTCTCTCCCTTTTTCTTTCTTTCTCTCTCTCCTTTTCTCCCTCCCTCCCTCCCTCCCTCCCCCTCCCTCCCATGATGGTCACATGATGGTTTCGTGGTGAAGGAACAAGGGTACCTTATATACAGTTGTGTGTAAGAAGAGAGTTATGGTGTTTACGAGACTAAAATGGTTAGTGATGAGGAGACAAAATTGCTGAGTATTCACAAAACATAAAATAATTTCGAATATCGATAAGGATAGCGATAACATAGTTAGTGATTCAGAATAAGCATTTTCTGACGAACATTTTGAGTATAAACATCACATAATTTTACACACAGACAACAGAATAACAGCATGGGAATTGTTTACAAGCAATAAGGGTGGGTTTAGCATGTTCTAAGGTCACTTTATCAATTGTCTCGGTTGTAGACCTGTTGGGGTCGGCTGAGGACAGTGGAGTTATTATAAGAGAAGGCACACATAGCTTTTCTGGTATGTGAGGCGTAAAGATCACGTATCCACTTCACTACACCATCCCTGGTGGAGGGGTAAGGGGTGAAATAAAGCATAGGAGGATATGGAGGACAAGGGTAGGACCACAGAGGGGGAAACTGTGATGTATACTCAATGATAATTTCTCATTTTGGTAGAGGGTGGGGCATAGTCTAGCTGATTTACATGATTGGTGGGAAGAGGGATGGTGGATGGAGCTATAGAATTTCTAGGGCAATATTCGGAGGCTGAATAATAGAGCCAGGACAGAATATGGGGATCACTCAGCAGCAAATTAAATAAAAGGGAATTATGGTGACAATGTTGGTGTCACAGTATATTCCACTGGCACTTCATGACACCGACACTGGTATCACTGTATAGAATGTGTTGAGTTTGTATTTAAAAGAATATCTGTTTATGGTCAGTTGTGTACTTTTTCTGAGAATTTTCAATTCATTTTGAAATATTGCAAAAAAAAAAAAGAAAAAAGGAAAAAAGTGTAGATCATTTGCTTTATGATTGCACTATAATGAATTTAAATGTCAATTTCTATTCACCATTATAGGTGAAAATTTACTTGTTCTCCAATTGCTCATGGTTTGTTAAAAATGTAATGTTCAGAACATTAGTTTATGAAGTAGAGAACAGAAATTTAGGACACTCACTTGAATTTGCAATATATTTTATTCTTACTCCTTAATCCATTAATACTAGGAATGCATGTATGAATGCAAAGTCCACTAGTTCATCTTCTTAAGTTTTTACACATAAATGGCTTTATTTATGTGTCAGCAGTGAGTCAATTACTATGCCTACCTGATCTCTTATATTTACCCCATTCTTTGAAATTTTGCATTTTTTTCATTACTTTTATTAATGTTATAATAATAGTGATGATAATGATGATAACAAAACACAAATAATGATAATAATTGTTATTAGAAAATTGCTTATATTTAAAGAATGGGTACATTTGAGATTACGTAGGCCTAGTAATTGACTCCTTGGTGACTAAGCACTTGTGAAGCCATCTATATGTAAACAGACTTCATAAAACAAAACCACAATGGATAGTGCATGTGCCTGGCTTCAATGATATGTCTTTTTTCATTAAATTGGTGGTATTCTTAACTAAATGATTTATCCCTCAAGACTGCAAATCCTCAGCCCTTCTTGTCTCCAAGCAGCAGATAACCACACATTTTCAACTTTTACCAAGAGTAACTTTGTTTTTATTGTTTGATGACCTCCATTTTACACACCAGAAAATGTGTCTCACTCTGGTATATCAGTATATTTATTTATAGAAAAGACAGAAAAGCAAATCAAAGTTGTCTGAAGCTCAACCATGCCAGGAAGTAGCTTTAAGAAAAAGGATCTTAGAGGAAAGGGCAAGGCATGGTATGGTGTGTGTAGTAATCTCTAATGGTTTAGAAGGTGTATAGAGGGAGGATAGGATGAGAGGAGAAGCCACTCACATACACAAGAGAAGGCCAAGTGGGGTAGCAGGAGTAAAGGGATGGGGGAGATAGCTCTCTATGGCCTTGAGGCTGGAGGAAAGATGCCAGATAATAATGGATTTACCATTTCACACTTACTACACCCCATTCATGCCAAAATAGAGACAGGAAAATAGCCCACCATATTTTTAAAAGCTGATGCTTGATTTTGAAAGCACTTAGCTTACCAGTATACTAAATGAAAGTGACTTAGTCTTTATGGACTAGATTAATGCCATTCTTGCATTTTGTACATAACATGTTTCAAGTGAACAAAACCTCACTTGTAAGCATTTATTATCAAAAGAAAAAATAATGGACATATGAATTGAAATATATTATAAAATATGTAATAAATTAAAGTAAAGACCTTATGTTAATGTGACTTTTTTCAGAACACGGTTGGGAGATACCATAAACCATTCCAGGGCTATGACCAACATGACTCTCATGAGTTTCTGATTAAGCTCATGGACTGGGTACATGAGGACCTCAACAAGGTAAGAAGTAATTCTTCATACTCTGTGTCTCATCACTTTCTACCAGTTTTTCTGTTATTCTCTCTACTACTTGCTATTTCTCTTTTGTTAGCAAATCTTTGCTCCTTCAGATCACTGGAAAGAAGCCTCCCATGAAGGAGCAAAATCACGACAACCTTCCAGATTATGTTGCTGCAGATAAGGTGATGGAGGAAATCAGACGGCGGGACCAGTCCATTGTCCAAACC
>NC_051387.1:35822852-35840352 GCF_015228065.2 Penaeus monodon
AACTGTGCTTGTATGTCTCATGGAAATAGGTCAAAGCATCATTTGTGTCCATTTCATTAAAAGGATTGTTGTAGATTATTTCATCATTCCTCATCTCAAATATGAGTTTACGAGTTTTATGTGGCAACGTCAGTATTCTACATTTAATAAAGCTCCTGTACTTTGAGCAAAGCCAAATACTTGGCTTTGCTATTAGAAATGATCTTGCAAGCACATTATATTGTTACCATTAGTATCCATCAAACATTCAAGCCTTATATTCCATATTATACTTCCGATCCCATTATGTGTGAAAAGCTTACATACTACTATGGACCGTTTTAATATGCTTTCTTTAGAATTTGAAATTCCTCAGTATTTAACTTACTGACACCAGGTATATGCACCTCTCACTGTATTTTGCTTTATGAATTTTGTTACACGTAGATGGCCCCACAAGTGCTTAGTTACCAGAGAGGCAATTTGTACCCTTGTCTGACCTCAGATGCCTAACTCATTCCATGAAGTTTTAGGGAAAGTATTTTTTGTTTCAGTTGTTGGACTTATTATAATAATAATAATAATAATAATAATAATAATAATAATAATAATAATAATAATAATAATAATAATAATAATAATAATAATAATAATAATAATAATAATAATAATAACAATAATAATAATAATGATAAAAGTTTAAGTAATAGTAATAGTAATAACGATAATAATAATAATAACGTCGTCATCATCATCATCATCATCATCATCATCATCATCATCATATATATATCATCTATTATCATATTCATGTACATCATCATATCATCATATTCATATATATATTCATATTATATTATATCTATTATCTCATATCTCATATTATATCTATTATCATCACTATATTACATATACTATTATATTACTATTACTTTACTTATTATATTATCTATTATATTATATTATTATTATACTATTACTATACTACTTATTATTATTATTATTATTATTATTATTATTATTATTTTATTATTATTATTATTATTATTTTTTTTTTTTTTTTTTTTTTTTTTTTTTTTTATCTTTATTATTGAATGATGATTTTTATGGTAGTTAATATTAATAGTAGTTTTAGAAAATCAAAATATCAAGGAAAACACTACACAGGTGAGATCAGGTAAGCCTATTAACTGACTCCATGATGACAAAGCACTTTTAGATCAGTCTCAGTGCTTAATAAATTTAGTAAACTAAAATTATGTATATATGCACATACCTTCCCATGACAGCATGTTAATTATACCTTCCCAGTATCAAGTTTAATTGTCTAATTGGCCAGTTTTTCTACTCTAAGGGTGCATTTGTTTTCTAAGTTTCCGGTTTTACTTTGCTGATTTTTTGTTTTAAAAGTACTTTTCATCATAACCCTTACAAGCAAGCTATAATTTGAAAATAATAGGGAATATATTAAGTTAAAGATCTGTGAGCCACATGTATTTATTAATTGATATGTCACGAATTCAATGATTTTCCAGTGATAAATGTTCTATTATACTGTATATATCAATTTTATTGCCCCCCCCCTCCCCCACTCTATTGCCCATTGTTGCTGTAGGGGGCTTAGGAGCCGGAGACTGAGGCCCAATGCTTGGGATCACCCCTACCTTAGACCTCAGCCCTCGACTCAAATAATTTTGCATGTTCGCCTCTTCTTTTATTTCCCTTGTCTTTTCCAGCCCCTTCTACCATCCATCTCCTAAGGTGTGAGAGCTATGTTGAAAAAATGAAAGGCTGACTTTGTGCTAGTCATGAATGGCCTAGGGGAGCTATGGGCATGGTATTCCCCTATTTAGTTGTCAAGCCTTTCCCCCTCACCCTGAGGGGTGGACTGTTTCTCTCCCCACCATAGTCCAGGCTTACCACCTTTATTAGGAGCAATGAGGCTTTCCGCTTTATCAACTAGCCCCACTGCTTTTAATCCCCCCCCTCCTATGCCCATTGTTGCTATTGGGGGAGGGCTTAGGAGACGATCGCCCCTGGGGATCACCCCTGCCTTGGGCCTTAGCCTGCAACTCAACTAATTTTGCAGATTTTTCTTCTTCCCCTACCCATTTCTTTCTCTTCTCCAACCCTTATTACTGTCCATTTCTTTAATGAAGTAATGAAGATTTATCATCAGGCCCCACATATTTAAATTCTCCTCAATGCATACTAACACCTAACTCCTCGACCCAGGTCATTACTCAACCTCCAGATAACATACCTCTTCTCCCAGCATCCTCCCCAGTACTGCCTTTGTTAACACTAGTCCCTCTTCCACACGTCCCCACCCTTCTACTACCTCCCAATACTACTCTATTTAGCCCAGCCAAATGGGATTGATTTTCATGTTCCTTTCAAGTCTCTTACTCGGACAAGAGTCCTATTCCAACAATGCTTCGAAAAACAAGTAGGTAAAGTTTCCTTCCGCAGCCTCCAAGATAGCTCCCGCCTTGTCACATTTACATTCGAATCCTAAACTAAAGCATTATCAACCCTAATTGACTTCACTGGCAAATCCATTCCTGCTCAGCCACATTCCTTCTTTAATACTTGTACTGCAACGGTCTCCATAATCCCGACAAACTGTCCTGTCTACGACAAAGATTGATCAGACTGTGGAGAGGAGCTACTTGCCTATCTCGTAGACTATAATACAGTATCAGTACAATGGTACACCATCCTCCTAAGGGCCGCCGCAAGTCCTTTACCCATATTGCCCAAAATACATTCCGTAAATATGATCTCCCTCTTGATGGTTATATTGGAGGGGAGTCCATCTCTATCCGACCATATCAATTTCCCCCGTCAATGTCAGAATTGTTAGCATCTAGGCCACTCTGCCAAACGTTGCCGCTCCACAGCCCGATGTTCTCTGTGTGCCCAACCTGATCATGATCGATCAGACTGCACTGCACAACCACGCAGATGTGCCACTTGTGGTGGGTCCTATAATGCATTATATAGGGGCTCCCTATCTACAAATTCGAGTCTGAAGTGGCAATTCTCAAATTCAAACTAGGCCTCACTTTACGTAAAGCCTGACAGGAAGCACATAGACAAGGTTTTTCTCTTGCTCCCTACTCCAGTACTGTCCTCCGCTCCACCCCTCCTACTCCCTCCAAGATGATTTTATATCTGCCCCAGTATCTCTTTGTGATCATTAACTAATGGCGATTCCCACGGTTCCCTAACCCTAGACTCTCCTTTGACCACAACTCTGAACACTCCTCAATGCCTGCTGTTTGCAGTACTTCTTAACTCAGCTCTACTCCCTCTTCCACAAGGCCCCGTCCTTCTACTACCCCTAACTCTGCAAATCTTTTGAGTATTCTCTTTAGTCCATGGGAACGATTTTTTTTGTGATCTCCGCAGCAGCCCCTTACTCTGAGAACCCCCCCAATCCCTTGCCCGTTGTTGTCGTGGGGTGGCTTAGGAGGCGGAGACTGGGACCCAATGATGGGGAACTCCCCAACCTTGGGACTCAGCCCTCGACTCAACTAATTTTGCATGGTCTTTATTTTCCTTCCCACTTTTCGTTTCTGTCCCTTCACCAAACCCTTCTGCTATCCACCTCCTAAGGTGTGAGAGCCGTGCTGAAAGGATGAAAGGCTGACTTTGTGCCAGTCCTGAACGGCCTGAGGAACCATGGGCACAACCATGGGCACGGTATTCCCCTGATTTAGTTACCTAGCCCTTACCCCTCAAGGGGACCCTGAGGGGTGGACTGTTTTTTATCCCCAACATAATCCAGGCTTACCATGGCCAGTAATGAAAACATATCCCCAATATTAGGGGCAATGAGGCTTGCCCCTTTATCAAATAGCCCCAACGATGTAAACCCACCCGATTCCCTGACCCCAGGCTCTCCTTTGACCACGGCTCCGAACACTGCAATAACTACCCCCTCATCAATACCTACTAGTACAGTAGCCAACAATCAACCCTCAAGGAACATTTCCACTCTCCCAGCAATCTCAACTTCAACACTTTTACCCCCACAACCTCCAACATCAACCACCCCATCCTCCCTTATTAATACCTTACAGCCTTATTGCCCACCTCCCCATAACACTACCTCCCTTAACACTACTCTATCTTCGTCACGCCCCCGCCCTTCGACTACCCCTATCTCTACAACAATTTTGAATACCCTCTTCAGTGCAGCCAAATGGGACCGATTTTTCGTGATCCCTCCCACAGCTCCCTACTCTGACAACACCCTTCTCTTCCAACAATGTCTCTAAAAACAAGTAGGTAAAGTCTCTTTCCGTAGCCGACCCGACCGCTCCCGTCTTGTCACAATAACATCCGAAAACCAAGCTATAGCATTAACAAAACTAACAGACCTATATGGTAACCCCATCCTTGCAGAACCCCATCCAACCCTCAATACTTGCACCGGAACAGTTTCAATCTCCCCAGCAAATTGCCCAATCTATGACAAAGATTGGTCAGATTGTGGAGAAGATCTACTTGCCTGTCTCACAGACTATGATGCAACATCAATACAATGCTACTCCATTCCCCCCAGAGGTCATCGAAAGAAACCCACTAACATAGCCAAAATTACCTTCCGTAGACATGACCTTCCCTTTAACGTCTACATAGGAGGAGAATCCCTCCCTGTTCGTCCATACCAACCCCCTCCACGTCAGTGCCAAAATTGTTGGCGTCTAGGATACTCAGCCAAACATTGCCGTTCCACAGCCAGATGCCCACTATGTGCCCAACCTGGCCATACCCGATCTAACTGCCCTGCACAATCACGCACATGTGCCAACTGTGGCGGCCCCCATAATGTATTTTATAGGGGTTGTCCCACCTATAAATTTGAGTCTGAGGTAGCAACTCTCAGATTCAAACTTAGACTCACACTACGTGAAGCCAGACAGGAAGCACGTCGACGTGGTTTCTCTCTTACTCCTTACTCCAGTAATACTGCTCATTCTACCAATTCTCCTAACCCCACCCCCCCTACATCAACCCCCCCACTTCTACCTCCTACCTTCCCCAGTCAAACTCTTTTGCCATCCTAAATCCAGACACTCCAATCTCTACTACAGATACTTCAATCACCACTACAATCCCAACACCTTCCCCTCTCCCTCTTCGCACTACCCGTAACAGAGAACAAACGTTCCACCCCCTCTTCCCCTACCACACAGTCACCTCCACCTTCCTTTGCTCCTATGCTTGAGACACCAATCCTCTCTTCCCCCCCTCACAAGAAATCTTTTATCCCCCAAAACTCCCGAACCAACTCCTCAGAAGAAACCATTGAAAATATTCAAGATTACCTAATGAAAACTGACACTCAACCTCCAAATCTTACAACTCCTGCTCCTTCCACACTCCAAGTAACTGCTGATATCCATCCTCCTCCTAACGATATCCCCCCTACACCCTATCCTCCTACCCCCTCCCAACACGGCCCATCCCCTCCGACCCCAACCCCGCCCACATTAACCCTCCCACCATCCCCTCTATCCCTTCCACTCCCTCCTTACGCACGTGAATCCCTTATGTAACTCATTAACTCTCATAAAGTCAACACACACCACCAGACACTCCAATCCCACACATCCTACTGCCGTGCCCACGTTTTGAAACAACTCGTACCTCTGCTTTCCCCCACCTATCCCCCCTTCACCGACCTCCCAACCTATCAGACATCCTTACAGAATCCCACACTTTTTGCTTCACCAACCTATTCTCTTTCCTCAAACGCATACATATTCTTCATCTAATCTAACTCCTTACCATACCCGACCCTAACCCTTTCACTCCTTTACCCAGCTTAGACAACTAATCACTAACTCAACCACCCTTCCCTAACATTAACTATAGTGCTACATGACCTTAGATGTCTAGCACATTTATCTTGCTTTTAACCATTAACCATTACTCTGAGAACACTCTCCTCTTCCAACAATGCCTCCTAAAACAAGAAGGCAAAGTTTCCTTCTGCAGCCGCTTCGATAGCTCCCGCCTTGTCACATTTACATTCGAATCCTAAGCTAAAGCATTATCTACTCTGACTGACTTCACTGGCAGTGTCATTAATGCCCAACCTCATTCCTTTCTCGATACTTGTACCGAAAGGGTCTCCATCTCCCCAATGGACTGCTTTGTCTCCGACAAGGAGTGGTCAAGCTGTGGAGAAGACGAACTCGCCTGCCTCGTGGACTATGATGCAGTATTAGCATAATGCTACACCATTCCTCAATGGGCCGCCGTAAGTCCTCCACCAATATTGCCAAACATACATTCAGTAGACATAATCTCCCCCTTGATGTTTATATTGGCCGGGAGTCCTTCCTTATCCGACCATACCCATCCCCCCCCCCCCCCGTCAACGTCAGAATTTTTGGCGTCTAGGCCACCCTGCCAAACACAGCCGCTCCACAGCCCGATGTCCTCTGTGTGCCCAACCTGATCATGATCGATCAAACTGCTCTGTACAACCACGCACATGTGCCACTTGTCGTGGGTCCCATAATGTATTTTATAGGGGTTACCCTACCTTCAAGTTTAGTTGACCTGCGTTCAAATCCCTCTCCGCCAGTGGATGGTAACTCGGGCCACTCCTTACACACAGTAGATAATTTAGAAACAAAATGAAAGACAAAAGGAACCAAACCAAATTATTATTATGTAAGGCCAGATAGGAAGCATGCAGACGAGATTTTTCTCTTATACCTTACTCCAGTACTGTTCTTTGCTCCACCCCTCCCAAAATGTTCCTACCCTCCCCCCTCCCAGTATCTCTTCCTCATCCCAATCCTATCCCCACCTCTCCCAGTCAAATTCTTTTGCCATTTTAAATCCAGACACCTAAATTTCTATCACTTTTCTATATCTAGACACTCCAGTCTCAATTTCCCGGTACCCACTCTCTTCGTCCTCGCTCAATTCATCGCACAAGACAAACTAAACGTTCCACCGCATCTCCTACCGCACCCTCTCCAACATCAGCCTCTTCACCCCTCAAACGATTGTCCCCTCTTCTCCCCCTCATAAGAATATCCTCGTTTCTCAGACCTCACCAACCCCACTTCAGAAGCTCTTGAAGACATTCAAAACCATCTAATCATGACCCAGGATAACTTGCTTACACCTCCTACAACCTCCAATGCCTTTGCTCCCATTCCCTTTATACTCAAAATGACTGTCGACATACTTCCTCCTCCTCCCTCTCCCTCCATCTTTTTCCCTCCCTCCCTCTTTCTCTCCCTTCCTTCTTTCTATCTCCCACCATCGTCCTGCCCAATCTCATTCTCTCCTTCCTTTGTCCCCCGCCCCCTTCTCTGTCTCTGTCTCTGACATTCTCTCTGTCTCTGTCTCTCTTTTTCTCTTTCTCTTGTATATTGCATTGTAATATTCAAAGCAGTGCATCATTTATATTGTTTACTGGTCGGAAGCACTAACTGACCACTTGCCACAGTAAGGTCTTCGGAAAACGGCGTGTGCGGAAGTATTGGCGGAAGAAGCTCTATACGCAGACTGCAAATAAGTAAAAGTTGACAAGAAGTCCAACATACAACACTGAAATCAAATTTCGTGTCACACACCGCAAGTCACTTCCCTCTCAGTTCGGAAGGTTTTCTTCAACGTCATTGTTTAATATGTAACGCATGTGACAACGGCCCAGAAGCCCCATGTCTGTCCGGTGTGGTAAGCGGTTTGAAGTTATTGGGAATCTCTAGCAATGCCAATACGACACGGGAGCAGCACGTGGGCTAAATAGCACGGAATCGCGTTTCCTGTCTGTATTATATACGCGAGTTATATGGTATTAGACATGGGCAATGGAGTGTTGATTATTTACAATGTTGCCTATTTAGATCTCTGAGAGCGTATTAAATGTCCATAGAATTAATACGTCTGTGTACATATTTATTTGTGTGAATGTGAATGTGTATGTGTATGTATATGTATATATGTGTGTGTACATACATATAAATAGTTTTTTTGTAGCATGTCGAAACCCTAAACACTGGTACACTGTTTCTTGTATAGTCATTACAAAACGCGATATCATCGAAGTTTGTACTGATATATAAAGTTTTAAAGTACTGACAAGTTATGTCTTAATATCGCAGGAAAAAGCCAATAGAATACCATTAAAGTACTTCATAAACTGGTATGATTTTTAATTACAAGCAAAACAGTGTGGCGACTTCAGATAGAATGGAAAAAAGTATCAGACTTTGAAACTTGCAGTGTTTATACACACCACTCTTCGCTTCACAAGGAAACTTTGAAATGTATTTCTCAGATTCGGTCAAACCAATTTTTTTCACATATAATTCTTCACTCGGAAAGTGAAAGTTGCATGAGGTTTTGCATCATATTGTATCCACCGTGAGTGAGCTCCATGTTCGAATGAAATAGTTTACTTGTCTTATTGACTGAATTATATCAATAAATCAAGATAAACTTCCTTTGATATTTTTGAGTCTGTAAAGGTATATCACTAGTACAGAACGAGTTTGGAAACATTCATCTCGTCAAAGTCAGTATCACGTCACATGACTCGAAAATGTACCAACGACTGTCTTGTCTTCAAATTTTACCCATATTGAGTGTATGTGTATTTGATGTTCAGAGGCACATAAACATTCTATACACCATTATAACAGAAATCTGTATCAAGGAACCAAGGTCGATTTGCAATTAATGAAAATATAAATCTTATCTGAGATTGCGTGAAAAAGATCTGAAAAATATCGTGCTCTGGTTGGCTGGCTGAGTTATGAAAATGTATCAAGGTAGAGACATACAAACTTATACAAACTATCGTCATTATAAAGGGCAAACATGCATTAGAGTTTATCAAAGGCATGGATTTCGGAAATGCTGCAAAAAGGCCTTATATGGATATGTATTTATATGAATATATGTATACACACACACACACACACACACACACACACACACACACACACACACACACACACACACACACACACACACACACACACACACACACACACACACGTATAAAACATTATATATATATATATATATTTATATATTTATATATTAATATATTTATATTTATATTTATAACATATATATATATATATATATATATATATATATATATATATATATATATATATATATATATATATATATATATTGACATAGTACCAGCTGCTTTGAACAATTTCCTTTGCAAGAATCGGTAATGGATAGATTTAAAAAAAAACTTTTTTTCTTCAATGATTCCATTCTTGGTTGGTCCTTGGTAGACAGTAGAAGAGTATGACCTCCATACTTTAGCAAAAGTAGTATTGATCTGTTTATGTGGTCAGAAAATATCGGTTAGATTTGTATTAATTTACTTTAGCCATTTATAATTAATCTGAAGACTTTCATTGAAACGGTTTGGGAAAGAAAAACGTTATAATTAACATTATTATTGTATTTATCACTATTTTCTCTGTTTTCGTCCCACGAAGCTAGCGACAATGATGTCTCACTCAAAAATTAAAACATAACTTCTAAACCCAATTTAACAAGTTAATGATTGAGGTTAAATAACGTGTGTTTGTGTGTGCGAGAGATTATATATATGTATATCTAATTGTATACTGTATATGTATATAATATATAATATATATATATATATATATATATATATATATATATATATATATATGTGTGTGTGTGTGTGTGTGTGTGTGTGTGTTGTGTGTGTGTGTGTGTGTGTGTGTGTGTGTGTGTGTGTGTGTGTGTGTGTGTGTGTACACACACACACACACATATATGTATATATGTATATGTATATATATGACAATTATCATTTCTATGTTTGGCCTCTGTAAGTTACAGAAAGTATGCCTTTAGTTTTGTTCCTAATGTGTGGTTCTGCCTCGGTAAAGACCATCACCATGGTGTTCTCAAGGGAAGATTCTTTGTAGATATCTATTAATGCTTGGGCTGGATCTTATCAGCCATTTTCTTCACTTCTTGCCAGGCTCTAACGATATCTTCGTGTTCCGTAAATCTGGAGCACACTACGAACCTATATAAAGAAAAGTCAGAATTAGTTATGTGTACTGCATGTCGGTGCTATCGTGTTAGTATAGTGTCTCTATAACGACTAAATATAGGTATGTTTGATTGATCTGAGTCGTCATTCCCGACGGTTGCAGGTTATGCAACAGATGCATTCCCCCTACCTCGCTCATTCTCATGCATACTGGGTATGTTGAGTGTCTCTAACACAATACAACCCATCATAAGATTCTAGGATATTATATTCCAAAATACTGTGTACCACTAGAAATATACAGTAAAACAGCTAGCTCTTAACCATGACCATTTCTATTGCATCACAAGATTGGGTGGAGCTTAGCGGCGTGTCTCGCCTCCGATCACAAAATGCCACGGAAAAGATGGACTGTAATGGATCGTGCGTTAATTGAGGATCAATGCCATAACTAATGAGCCTTTACGTTGAAGTGTCCCCCCCATCCCCTACAGACGGCCAAAATACAGGACAGTCACAGGTCACTGCAGGAAGGTAAAATAGGTCATATCCATATGTGACTTAGGTCAATGATATTAATCTAGGGGGTAAAACGATCATGGGTACTGATTCGATAATTATCTATCCCCCTTCGTGACTGAAGATGAGGTTTATGTTACTTCGTCAAAGCATCTCAATAATAAGAATACAGTTCAGTGAATAGGATTATAAAATTCGTTGTACTCAAAATACCATTATTATTATATTCAATATACACAAGCACATGCACATAGCCATACTCACAAGTGCAGCAAATCATATTATAGCGAGTCCCAGAACGGTATACCTATTGCTTGCAGTAGACGGTTTTTACCTAGCATATTTTGCGTTTTATCCAAAACATGGTGCAGGCAATGTAGGAAGGGAAAGATGCTCAATGCACGACCAAATTTCTTTATCAATCATAAGATGTTTCCTATTAATCGTGATGTCAACTAATATTGGCGAATTGCAATACACATACAAGCATACGAGGTCATACAAGCTCGATGATTGCGAGAGAGATATATTCCCATGCAACACCAGTAATCATAGTCTCTACATTCTACCTTATCTTCTTGAGTGATGACGACTGTGATGGCACGCTCTTATCTTGAACAGCAACGAAGCACACATTGATTCCTCCCCCAAAGATTGAACCAAAACAAATACAAAAAACATATGCATTTGGCAACTTATAACATGTTATAAGATAATTTTGTCTTACTTGCTGACAGTTAAAGTAAACTGATAGACTTAACGACTGCTTTGCAGAGTTACACAACATCACATGACCTTTGCTCCAACTATAATCACTATAATTAACTCTGATGTTAATATAGCAATTTTGCCCAGCTGGCCACCAATATTCTGCATAACTGTCCATAATAGACCCATTTATCCCAACAGTAATGGTTAACACACCTAGTTTAGACCATTAAAATGTATTCCTGATACTATAATACCAAAGATATTTGACCGAAGGCAGATATCGTTTAAGCCGGCAACAAAATGATAAAGGCATCTGATATTGATTCATGACTGGCATTATTAAATAAGAATGGTAATAATAATACCACTCCTTATTTCTATATTATTGCGCACAGCGGCAAAATAAGCTCACTGACTAAGCTTGGGAAAGTCATCTTTTTGATAGCTTGAACAATTGGATCGAATTGTTAATCGCTTCACTCCTTTTCGTTATCTACACACTCAGGTTCCTATATCCCTATTTCATATCATCAATCAAACCTCATCCAAAATCAAGTAATGCAGGCTTAACAAGCTTCAAGTAAATAAAATTAATCTTTTGCCTATATTACCGAGAAAAGACAATAAGCTTCTTCAGTAATGAGCCTCCCTACGAAAAAGTTCAGTTTGCGATTTGATAAAAAAATTGTCATAAATTCTTCAGCTGTTGGAGGAACGACAGGTGCTCTTACATGCATGGTGGATACCGAAAAAAATATATACCTTCACTTTACATAAGCAAACAAACCAAGGGGACGTTCCTATGTCAAATAAGTAAAGATATTCATGCATAGTCTTTGTATACGCATACCGTATACAAAATTTACTGCGATCTTGCAGTTTAAACGTAACGGAATGCCCCTCCCCCCACCTTCGAAAACAGATACTCATTCCGGTCTGTACAAGAGCCGTTTATAGAGCATGCGTGTTTATCCCTTTGTACTTTGTACCTAGGAAAATGAACGTATGTAAGATATCAACCTGTTGCCAGCAAATCAACACGGAACAATATCTAAATATATACCTAAACAACATCTACCCTACCATCATCCCCCCCCAATCCCTTGCCCGTTGTTGTCGTGGGGGGACTTAGGAGGCGGAGACTGGGACCCAATGATGGGGAACTCCCCAACCTTGGGACTCAGCCCTCGACTCAACTAATTTTGCATGGTCTTTTTTTCCTTCCCACTTTTCGTTTCTGTCCCTTCACCAAACCCTTCTGCTATCCACCTCCTAAGGTGTGAAAGCCGTGCTGAAAGGATGAAAGGCTGACTTTGTGCCAGTCCTGAACGGCCTGAGGGAGCCATGGGCACGGTATTCCCCTGATTTAGTTATCTAGCCCTTACCCCTCAAGGGGACCCTGAGGGGTGGACTGTTTTTATCCCCAACATAACTCAGGCTTACCATGGCCAGTAATGAAAACCTGTCCCCACTATTAGGGGCAATGAGGCTTGTCCCTTTATCAAATAGCCCCAACGATGTAAACCCACCCGATTCCCTGACCCCAGGCTCTCCTTTGACCACGGCTCCGAACACTGCAATAACTACCCCCTCATCAATGTCTACTAGTACAGTAGCCAACAATCAACCCTTAAGGGACATTTCCACTCTCCCAGCATGCTCAACTTCAACACCTCTATCCCACAACCTCCAACATAAACCACCCCATCCTACCTTATTAAACCCACCTTAGCCCAACCCAATAAACTTGCCCAAACATCCCCAATTTTCCACGCCAACCCGCTCTTCTTTAAAACCCCTGATCTCAAAACAACAACATCTTAAATACTCTCTTTCCACCAAATGGGAACCATCTGATCTCCAACAGCCTTCCTTTCCTTACATAGGAGGAGAACCCTCCCTGTTCGGGCCATACCAACCTCCTCCACGTCAGTGCAAATTGTTGGCGTCTAGGACCCCTAGCCAAACAGCCCACTATGTGCCCAACCTGGCCATACCCGATCTAACTGCCCCTGCCAATCACGCACAGGTGCCAACTGTGGCGGCCCCATAATGTATTTTATAGGGGCGGGTCCCACCACAAGTTTGAGTCGGGGTAGCAACTCTCAGATTCAAACTGGAATAAAACTACGTGAAGCCAGACAGGAAGCACGTCGACGTGGTTTCTCTCTTACTCCTTACTCAGTAATACTGCTCATTCTACCAATTCTCCTAACCCATCCCCCCTACATCTAACTCCCCCTCTTCTACCTCCTACTTCCCCAGTCAAAAATCTTTTGCCATCCTAAACCAGACCTCCAATCTCTTACAGATACTCCAATCACCACTACAACCCCAACACCTTCCCCTCTACCTCCTCGCGCTACCCGTAAAAGACAGAACAAAACGCTCCACCCCCCTTTTTCCCCACCAACACAAACACTCCACTTCCCTTGCCCCCACGCTTGAGACACCAACCTCTCTTCCCCCCCCACAAGAAATCCTTTATCCCCAAAACTCCCCAACCAACTCCTCAGAAGAAACTATGAAAATATCAAAATTATTAATGAAAACTGACACTCAACCCCCCAAATCTTACAACTCCTGCTCCTTTCACACTCCAAGTAACTGTGATATCCCATCCTCCTCCTAAAGATATCCCCCCTACACCCTATCCTCCTAACCATCCCAACACAGCCCATCCCCCCGACCCCAACCGAGCCCCCATTAACCCTCCCACCATCCCCTCTATCCCCCTTTTATTCCCTCCTAGATACACACGTGAATCCCTTATGTAACCCCCCACCATCCCCTCTATCACCTTCCACTCCCCCCTTGATGCACACGTGAATCTTTTTGCACAAGTATCCCCTTCCACAGACCCTCTGTCTCCTAATACCCCTCCTAGTAGAACACCAACTCCACACCTCCCCATCTCAGACCTCTTGGTCCTTATCTCACCCTCTAGCTGCTTCCCTCTCAAAATCCCAAAACGTACTACAATCTATATCCCCTAAAGTATAACTATCCTTCATTGGAAAATTCCCGGGTTTCCGTCCCACTGACCTGACCTTGTCATATCCTTTCCTCTTATAAACCCATCTTTGTATGCCTTCAAAGGACCTTTCTTTTCAATCCTCCAATTTCCAATCCCAATTATCATTTTGTCTCTCCCCACATTCCCTTTATGTCTCGTCCATACTTACCTTTCTTTCCCCACCTATCCTCCCCCAAACCTATCAGACATCCTTACAGAATCCCACACTTTTTGTTTCAACAACCTATTCTCTTTCCTCAAACGCATACATATCCTCCATCTAATCTAACTCCTTACCACACCCGACTCTAACCCTTTCACTCACCAATTCCTTTGCCCAGCTTAGACAACTAATCACTAACTCAACCACCCTTCCCTAACATTAACTATAGTGCTACATGACCTTAGATGTCTAGCACATTTATCTTGCTTTTAACCATTAACCATTAACCCTACCATCATTTCTTGGTAGTCTCCTGCTTACCATATGAAAAAAAAAGAAAAAAAAGTCAAACATGATTTGGAGACCATTCTTATTACACACACTAATTATTTGAATAGCAAAATCATCATTATTTGCTGTAACAATTTTGGGGATACCAACAAATAATTAGTGCCACCTCATAAATCCATAGAGATCCAACATTAGCGATGATACAACATTATCAAACACATGGGATGAGACTGAGAGCTTGTAAAGGCACGATATAGGTTAAACTTAAGTTACTTTGTACTTCAACATGAAAGAAAATCTTGTGAACATTCATCTCTTTAGCTGATTCAACAAAGTAGTGAGACATTCATCTACGATTCTCGGACGTTTCTTTAACCATTAATTTGTTAATTCATCAACATTATGTCTATCTGTACTATACAGACAGAAAATACGTAAAAAATTACGGGTCTCTTATTTCATACTGATAGCTCCAGTCGATCGGTCATAATTGTTTTTGAGGTTGATGACAGACCCCTCTTAGACCTGAAATAAACATAAAGAGCATAATCTTTTCCCAATACACTTGATGTAATCAGTCTTTCAACAGTCATATCTTTACTTGACTTATGTTGGAGAATACTTCCCTTTTTTATCACAAGAAGATATAATCTGGGAGATGATTTTCACAAGACGGGCTTGCACGAGCGGATGATAATGCAGCAAGGGGTGTTTCCTATTACTTCCGTTCCTCTTCCTCCTTATAAGACAACTGTCTGTATCTTCCTCCATAGTCGAGGTTATGATCAGTCACCCACTGTTTTTCTCCCAGTTCAGGCTAGTTTCGCCCAGGCCATACATATATGTAGCCTGGCCTGTGACAGCTATTTAGAGCTGTCTCAAATGATTCCAGCCACCACGATGTAAGCAAGAGGCATGATCATCTTACTAGCCCGGCGGTGGTCCCTCGCCACATGCTTACAACAGCTGTCAGCATGATCAGTGGTGTCGATAATTTACCATGCGAAGTGGTAGCCTAGACATATACATAAACATATACCAGCCACTATTCCAATGATGAATATCGAACATCAAGTATTATCAGTCATGCGTCTAACATCTTGCTATGCAAGAATTCTTAGTTGGAGATCAGTGTGGGTTCAAGTAAAGTGTAGATACTATAGAAGCAATTGGTTGTATTCGTGTATTATCAGAAAAAAATGTGGACTGTATTTGTTTAATTTTCAGCCGAGTGTAAATTTAGAATTATTTAGAAATTGCCCATGAGGCAAAATGCGGTAGTCAGAGTAGATGGAGAAGAAACAAGAATTTGTTATTGGTAGAGGTGTGAGACAAGGATGCACTCATCCATATTGTTCTACATGTATACTAAAGCGATGATGCAAGCATTTTTTGGCATCTTTTGTTTGTTAAGTCAATCATATTTGCAGAAGGCAAGACAATTGTTTGTTCGTCCGCAGAAGGCCTAAACATTAATTTCGCCTGTATCTCTAGATTTGAAAACTGTTGTAACAATGTCATGTGGTAAGTCAAGGGTGACGAGAGATTTGATAATAACAGATAGCCCCCGTTCCAGGTAGAGTTTTTTGGTCAAGGGAAAGCACTGTTGTCCGCTCCCCAAGCACTTGTTTTGTGCAGGTATTTTATTAAAAGTTGAAGCAACCGTTTGTTCAAATAAGAGTTTTTGAGTTTTAGCAAAGAAGTCTTCCGTGTTAATTTTGGAATTCTGTCATTTCCTGTTTTAGCAGAGTCTCTTCATGATCAGCAACATGACATGGGATGACGTCTGTATAGAGCAGGATGTTTACTTCTTATTTTAACATCTATTACTAGTGGGTTTTTATTAGTTTCTTGACAATCTGATTTTTAAAAATTTATTCTTAGTTAATTTAAGATGAAGACAGGTTTCTTTGTAATTGACATTTCTCTAAAAAAAATCCAAAATAATCAGAAATACCCTGAGGGTGTCTGTAGACTGCCTGCAGTGAATGAAGTAAACTGCTTTGTACAGTTACCCAGATATCTTCCTGAATTACATCTGATACATACTATATGTAGATTTCTGTTCTCAGAATGTGCAAGGAGAGATTGTGTGTGTATATTTTCTATTTTGCTGCAGTGTGCCTAGTCTAACATGTATGTTAAAGCAGTGGAGTATACCAGGAGTTTCGCTCACCTGAGAAAGTACGTGTCCTTGGCCTTGGAAGGAACCATGTGGATGACGCCGCCTGCGTTGACACTTTTCAGGAGACTATCATTCACGTCATTGCTTTCGTTCTGATGGTGACATGGTTTCAAAATTATTCAGAAGCAACGCTGATCATGAAAGACTGTTAATCACGATAACAGCAAATATATGTCGAATATATATATTGAAACTGATACTGAATTACCTTGAGGCGAAAGCACACCAGTCCAAGAGTAACAGGGAAGAAGATTTCGAAGCGAGAGTCCTCGCGTACCAGTGCTTCGAACTCATGAGCCAATGCTATCTGAAGAATAAATACCATATGAATACTGTATACTTGCACGCACGCACACGCGCGCGCACACACACAGACACACACACACACACACACACACACACACACACACACACACACACACACACACACACACACACACACACACGCGCACACACACACACACACACACACACACACACACACACACACACACACACACACACACACACACACACACACACATTATAAACAATACAGAGCAAGACCGGATGGTATATTTCACACCTCTGTCCGAGGCACGGTCACGCCACACG
>NC_051387.1:35845352-35851918 GCF_015228065.2 Penaeus monodon
AAGGGGTCTTAGCTTGCTGGTTTATTGTTGAAGGTAGATGTGAGACCCCCAAGAGACACCCCATGTCCCCCGCGTCTTGGACGAGGTGGTGGAGCTGGACCCTGTGTGGCTTGGCCTGTCTGCCGTGTCTCTGTCCTTCTGACGAAAGTGTCCTTTTATGCGGCGGCTCCATTCGAGGATGTTTATTTCCGTCGTAGAAGTGTCAAAATAGAAAGCCAGACAAGAATGTCCGCCCAAGGAGGAAGGCAGCTGCTGGGGGACAGAGGTGTGAAGTGTACCATCCGGTCTTGGTCTGTATTGTTTACATCGCTCGAATAAACATGAATAATATAATGAAAACAACCAAACATAACAATAATAAAATAAACTCGAAAACAATCATTTGTTCAGAGAGAAATGATATATACTAAACTGTGTAATGTGAGGACAAAAATGATAATAGACAGAAAAATACTAATAACACAATATATCAATCACAGGAGGGTTAGAGCAGGGGAATGAGTTGTGAGGTGAAGGCGTGTCTGATCTCAGTGTGTGACCATTTGTTTTTTTTCTGTAGGAAAACAGTGATTGACAGCGAGAAGTTTATAATACAGGTTAGTAGTGTGTGTTCGTTGAGAGAACTTGGTAGCGATGGCTGGGCCTGAAGGGAGGCGAGGAGGCACTTCGACAGGAGTACTTTGTCAGCAGATAGCGTGGATCTGCAACAGGCGTCGGTAAGGAGCGTAGTAGTAGGCGAATTAGTGTTTGCGTTGTGAGGTTTTTAATCATCGCTGCCATCAGAGTATGAACGACACGTCAGAGCGTTGGACGGGTCAATGAAAGGGGTCTTAGCTAGCTGGTTTATTGTTGAAGGTAGATGTGAGACCCCCAAGAGACACCCCATGTCCCCCCGGGTCGAGGACAAGGTGGTGGAGCTTGGACCCGTGTGGCGTGACCGTGCCTCGGACAGAGGTGTGAAATATACCATCCGGTCTTGCTCTGTATTGTTTATAATGTGTGTGTGTGTGTGTGTGTGTGTGTGTGTGTGTGTGTGTGTGTGTGTGTGTGTGTGTGTGTGTGTGTGTGTGTGTGTGTGTGGTGTGTGTGTGTGTGTGTGTGTGTGTGTGTGTGTGTGTGTGTGTGTGTGTGTCTGTGTGTGTGCGCGCGCGTGTGCGTGCGTGCAAGTATACAGTATTCATATGGTATTTATTCTTCAGATAGCATTGGCTCATGAGTTCGAAGCACTGGTACGCGAGGACTCTCGCTTCGAAATCTTCTTCCCTGTTACTCTTGGACTGGTGTGCTTTCGCCTCAAGGTAATTCAGTATCAGTTTCAATATATATATTCGACATATATTTGCTGTTATCGTGATTAACAGTCTTTCATGATCAGCGTTGCTTCTGAATAATTTTGAAACCATGTCACCATCAGAACGAAAGCAATGACGTGAATGATAGTCTCCTGAAAAGTGTCAACGCAGGCGGCGTCATCCACATGGTTCCTTCCAAGGCCAAGGACACGTACTTTCTCAGGTGAGCGAAACTCCTGGTATACTCCACTGCTTTAACATACATGTTAGACTAGGCACACTGCAGCAAAATAGAAAATATACACACACAATCTCTCCTTGCACATTCTGAGAACAGAAATCTACATATAGTATGTATCAGATGTAATTCAGGAAGATATCTGGGTAACTGTACAAAGCAGTTTACTTCATTCACTGCAGGCAGTCTACAGACACCCTCAGGGTATTTCTGATTATTTTGGATTTTTTTTAGAGAAATGTCAATTACAAAGAAACCTGTCTTCATCTTAAATTAACTAAGAATAAATTTTTAAAAATCAGATTGTCAAGAAACTAATAAAAACCCACTAGTAATAGATGTTAAAATAAGAAGTAAACATCCTGCTCTATACAGACGTCATCCCATGTCATGTTGCTGATCATGAAGAGACTCTGCTAAAACAGGAAATGACAGAATTCCAAAATTAACACGGAAGACTTCTTTGCTAAAACTCAAAAACTCTTATTTGAACAAACGGTTGCTTCAACTTTTAATAAAATACCTGCACAAAACAAGTGCTTGGGGAGCGGACAACAGTGCTTTCCCTTGACCAAAAACTCTACCTGGAACGGGGGCTATCTGTTATTATCAAATCTCTCGTCACCATTGACTTACCACATGACATTGTTACAACAGTTTTCAAATCTAGAGATACAGGCGAAATTAATGTTTAGGCCTTCTGCGGACGAACAAACAATTGTCTTGCCTTCTGCAAATATGATTGACTTAACAAACAAAAGATGCCAAAAAATGCTTGCATCATCGCTTTAGTATACATGTAGAACAATATGGATGAGTGCATCCTTGTCTCACACCTCTACCAATAACAAATTCTTGTTTCTTCTCCATCTACTCTGACTACCGCATTTTGCCTCATGGGCAATTTCTAAATAATTCTAAATTTACACTCGGCTGAAAATTAAACAAATACAGTCCACATTTTTTTCTGATAATACACGAATACAACCAATTGCTTCTATAGTATCTACACTTTACTTGAACCCACACTGATCTCCAACTAAGAATTCTTGCATAGCAAGATGTTAGACGCATGACTGATAATACTTGATGTTCGATATTCATCATTGGAATAGTGGCTGGTATATATGTTTATGTATATGTCTAGGCTACCACTTCGCATGGTAAATTATCGACACCACTGATCATGCTGACAGCTGTTGTAAGCATGTGGCGAGGGACCACCGCCGGGCTAGTAAGATGATCATGCCTCTTGCTTACATCGTGGTGGCTGGAATCATTTGAGACAGCTCTAAATAGCTGTCACAGGCCAGGCTACATATATGTATGGCCTGGGCGAAACTAGCCTGAACTGGGAGAAAAACAGTGGGTGACTGATCATAACCTCGACTATGGAGGAAGATACAGACAGTTGTCTTATAAGGAGGAAGAGGAACGGAAGTAATAGGAAACACCCCTTGCTGCATTATCATCCGCTCGTGCAAGCCCGTCTTGTGAAAATCATCTCCCAGATTATATCTTCTTGTGATAAAAAAGGGAAGTATTCTCCAACATAAGTCAAGTAAAGATATGACTGTTGAAAGACTGATTACATCAAGTGTATTGGGAAAAGATTATGCTCTTTATGTTTATTTCAGGTCTAAGAGGGGTCTGTCATCAACCTCAAAAACAATTATGCCGACGACTGGAGCTTCGTATGAAAAAGAGACCGTAATTTTTTACGTTTTTTCTGTCTTTATAGTAAGAAGACTAAGTTGATGAATTAACAAAATGGTTAAAGAAACGTCCGAGAACGTAGAGAATGTCTCACTATTTTGTTGAATCAGCTAAAAGATAAGTTCAAAATTTTTTTTCATGTTGAAGACAAAAATTAAAAAGTTTAACCTATATCGTGTTTTTCAAGCTCTCAGCCATCCAGGTTTTTATAATGTTGTATCTCGCTAATGTTGGATCTTAGGATTTATGAGGTGGCACTAATTATTTTTTTGGTACCCCCAAAAATTTGTTACAGAAAATTTAATGATGTTTTTGCTTTTCAAAAAAATTTTGGGTTGTGTAATAAGAGGGTCCCCAAATCTTTTTGACTTTTTTTTTTTTTTTTTTCTTTGGTAAGGGGAGCTACCAAAAAAGATGGTGGGGTTTTAATGGTTAAGGGTTTAAAAAGCAAGAAAAGTGCTGACATCTAAGGTCATTCCATAGTTAATGTTGGGGAAAGGGGGGTTGGTAGTGATTATTTGGTCAAAGGGGAAAAAGGAATGGTGAGTGAAAGGGTTAGAGTCGGGTGGGTAAGGAGTTGTTAGATGGAGGATATTTTGCGTTGAAAAAAGAGAATGGGTTGTGAAACAGAAAGGTGGGTTTTGAAAGGATGTCTGATGGGTTTGGGAGGATAGGTGGGGGAAGCAAGGTAATATGGACGAGACATAAAGGGAAGGGGGAAAGACAAAATGAATTGGGGATTGGTTTTTGGGGGATGTGTAAGAAAGGTCTTTTGGGGGCTAAAAAGAGGGGTTATAAGAGGAAAGGATATGAAAAGGGTAGGTCAGGGGGAGGGGAAAACCCGGAATTTTCCAATGAAGGATAGTTTACTTTGTGAAAGATTGTAGTACTTTTTGGAGATTTGAGGGGGAAAGCAGCTAGAGGGGAGAAAGGGACAAGAGGTCTGAGATGGAGAGGTGTGGGATTGGGTTTATGGAGGGGTTTAGGGGGACAGGGGGTTGGGAAGGGGATATTGGACATAAGGTTCAGTGTGCATCAAGGAGGGAGTGGAAGGGATGGGGGGATGGTGGGAGGGTTAATAAGGGATTCACGTGTGTATCTAGGGGGGAAATAGAAGGGATAGGGGGGTGGGGGGGGTTTTATGGGGTCGGGGGGGGCGGGGGGGTGGGTTTTGGTTGGGATGGGTTGGGGGATAGGGTGGGGGGGGGGTTCTTTAGGAGGGGGAGGTATCAGCAGTTTTGGAGTGTAAAAGGGGAGAGGATTTGAAAATTTTTTGGGGTTGAGTGTCTTTTTTCATTAAGTAATCTAAATTTTTCAATAGTTTTTCTGGGGATTTGGGTTTGGGGATTTTTGGGGGATAAGGTTTCTGTGAGGGGGGGAAGAGAGGATTGGTGCCCAAAGGTAGGGAAAAAGGAAAGGTGGGGGGTTTTTGTTGGAGGGGGAAGAAGGGGGGGGCGTTTGTTCTGTCGTTGGGTAGCCGAGGAGTAGAGGGGAAGGTGTTGGGTTGTATGGGATTGGAGTATCGTAGTAAGATTGGGGTGTTGGTTTAGGATGGCAAAAGAGTTTACTGGGGAAGGAGGGGGGTAGAAAGGGGGAGTTAGATGTGGGGGGGTGGGGTTTGGGGAAATTGTAAATGGCAGTATTACGGAGAAGGGGTAAGAGAGAAAAAACGTCGACGTGTTCTTTGGCTTCACGTAGTGTGAGTCCAAGTTTGAATTGGAGTTTCTACCTCAGATCAAACTTGTGGTGGGACAGCCCCTATAAAAATACATTTTGGGGGCCCCAATGGCACATGTGCGTGATTGTGCAGACAGTTAATTTTGGGGAGGCCGGTTGGGGAATGTGGGCTGTTTGGCTAGGTGTCCCAGACGCCAACAATTTTTGGGACGACGTGGAGGGGTTGGTATGGGCCCCCAACAGGGGGGTTTTTCCCCCTATGAGACGTTTAAAAAAAAAGGTTTTCCGTTCCTACGGAAGGTTAAATTTTGGTATGTAGGGGTTTTTTTTTTGACCCCCTGGGGGGAAGGGTGCATTGTATAGGTTTTTTCAAAAAAGCTAATGAAAGGAAGTGGTTTAAATTGAAATTTTGGGATAGAGGGGAATTTGCTGGGGAGAGGGGAAACCCCCGTTTTGGGGCAAAGTATTGAAGGGTTTTATGGGGTTCTGCAAGGATGGGGTTCCCCTAAAGGTTTTATTTTTTTGTTTTTTGGGGAAGCTTGGTTTTTGGAGGTTACTGGGTGCAAACGGGAGTGGTGGGGGTAAAAAAAGACCCTTTTACCCTTTTTTTTGGCTTTTTAAAGAGGGGTTTTGGGGGGAATGGGGGTTGGGAGGGATACAAAATCGGGTTTCCCTTGGCTTCCCCTGGAGTATTCAAAGTTGTTTGGGGAGAAAAAGGGGGTAGAAAAAAAGGGCCTGCAAAATGGGGTAGTTGGTTTAAAAGGGGGGAGTTTATTGGGGGTCCCCTGGCTTAAGGGAAAAAGGGAGGGGGGGGGGGGGATGTTTGGGGGGTTGTGGGGGAGATGTTGAAGTTGACTGCTGGGGAAAAATGGGAAAAGTTTAAAGGGTTTTTTTCTTCTAGTAAAAGTAAAGGGGGGGTATTCGGTTTGGAAACCGGAAAGAGAGCTGTGTTTGGAATGGGGGGCTCGTTGGGGCTAAATTTTTAAAGGGGAAAGCCTAAAAGTAATAGTGGGGACAAGTTTTTTCCATTACTCCATGGAAGCCCCCTGGGAAAAATAAGTTTTTTTGGGTAAAAACGTAAACCCCTGGGTCCCCCCAAAGGGGTAGATAACAAATCAAATTCCGCCCAGGCTCCCCTAGGGTTTAAAGGGGAAAAGTTAGTTTTCTCTTTTCAGCAGGTTTTTTAACCCTTTAATGGGAAGCAAAAAGGGTTTGGTGAAGGGCGGAAAAAAAGGGGAAGGAAAAAAAAAAATGGCAAAATAGTTTGGGGAGGGATCCCAAGGTTTGGGGAGGGTTTTCCCCTATTGGGGGCCCCCCTTGTCCAAGCCCCCCCAAAAAAAAAAAAAAAAAAAAAAAAAAAAAAAAAAAAAAAAAAAAAAAAAAAAAAAAAAAAAAAAAAAAAAAAAAAAAAAAAAAGTAGGATTTTTTTTTTTCCCAAAAGCCTTACAAAAAAGGGTTTGGCGTTTTTTTTTTTTTTAAGGGCCCTTTTTTTTTTTTTTTTTTTTTTTGGGGGCCCCCGGTTGGGCAATAAAAATAATAGAAATAAAAGGGGGAAAAAAAAAAAAAAAAATTTTTTTTTTTTTTGGGGTTTTTTAAAAAAAAAAAATTTTTTTTTTTTTTACCCCCCATTTTGGGTTTTAAAT
>NC_051387.1:35852018-35859212 GCF_015228065.2 Penaeus monodon
CCTTTTCATCAAATAAACTCCTAATACCACCTAACCCTTTCACTCCTTTACCAGCTTAGACAACTAATCCATCAACACCTTCCTAACATTATATAGTGCTACATGACCTTAGATGTCTAGCCATTTATCTTGTTTTTAACCATTAACCTTACTCTGAGAACACTCTCCTCTTCCAACAATGCCTCCTAAAACAAGAAGGCAAAGTTTCCTTCTGCGGGCCGCTTCGATAGCTCCCGCCTTTTCACATTTACTTTTGAATCCTAAGCTAAAGCTTTATCTACTCTGACTGACTTCACTGGCAGTGTCATTAATCCCCAAAACCTCATTCCTTTCTCGATACTTGTACCGAAAGGGTCTCCATTCCCCAATGGACTGTTTTGTCCCCGACAAGGAGGGTCAAGCTGTGGAGAAGACACTCGCTTCCCTTGTGGACTATGATGCAGTATTAGATAATGCTACACCAGTCCTCAATGGGCCGCCGTAAGTCTCCACCAATATTGCCAAACATACATTCAGTAGACATAATCTCCCCCTTGATGTTTATTTTGGGCCCGGGAGCCCTTCCTTACCCGACCATACCCATCCCCCCCCCCCCCGTAAAACGTCAGAATTTTTGGCGTCTAGGCCACCCTGCCAAACACAGCCGCTCCACAGCCCGATGTCCTCTGTGTGCCCAACCTGATCATGATCGACAAACTGCTCTGTACAACCACGCAAAATGTGCCACTTGTCGTGGGTCCCAAAATTTGTATTTTATAGGGGTTACCCTACCTTCAAGTTTATTTGACCTGCGTTCAAATCCCTCTCCGCCAGTGGATGGTAACTCGGGCCACTCTTACACACAGTAGAAAATTTTAGAAACAAAATGAAAGACAAAAGGAACCAAACCAAATTATTATTATGTAAGGCCAGATAGGAAGGCATGCGGGACGAGATTTTTCTCTTATACCTTACTCCAGTACTGTTTTTGCTCCACCCCTCCCAAAATGTTCCTACCCTCCCCCCCTCCCAGTATCTCTTCCTCATCCAATCCTATCCCCACCTCTCCCAGTCAAATTCTTTTGCCTTTTTAAATCCAGACACCAAAAATTTCTATCACTTTTCTATATCTAGACACCCCAGTCTCAATTTCCCGGTACCCACTCTCTCGTCCTCGCTCAATTCATCGCACAAGACAAACTAAACGTTCCACCGCATCTCCTACCGCACCTCTCCAACATCAGCCTCTTCCCCCCTCAAACGATTGTCCCCTCTTCTCCCCTCATAAGAATATCCTCGTTTCTCAGCCCTCCCCAACCCCATTTCAGAAGCTCTTGAAGACATTCAAAACCATCTAATCATAAACCCAGGATAACTTGCTTACACCCCTACAACCTCCAATGCCTTCCCTCCATTCCCTTTATACTCAAAATGACTGTCGACATACTTCCCCCTCCTCCCTCTCCTCCATTTTTTCCCTCCCTCCCTCTTTTTTTCCCTTCCCCCCTTTCTATCTCCCACCATCGTCCTGCCCAATCTCATTCTCTCCTTCCTTTGTCCCCGCCCCCTTTTTGTCTCTGACATTCTCTCTGTCTCTGTCTCTCTTTTTCCCTTTTCTCTGTTTTTGCATTGTAATATTCAAAGCAGTGCATCTTTTATATTGTTATGGTCGTAAGCACTAACTGACCACTTGGCCACAGTAAGGTCTTCGGAAAACGGCGTGTGCGGAAGTATTGGCGGAAGAAGCTCTATACGCAGACTGCAAATAAGAAAAAAGTTGACAAGAAGTCCAACATACAACACTGAAATAAAATTTCGTGTCACACACCGAAGTCACTTCCTCTCAGTTGGGAAAGGTTTTCTTCAACGTCATTGTTTAATATGTAACGCATGTGACAACGGCCCAGAAGCCCCATGTCTGTCCGGTGTGGTAAGCGGTTTGAAGGTTTTGGGGAATCTTAGCAATGCCAATACGACACGGGAGCGCACGTGGGCTAAATAGCAGGGAAATCGCGTTTCCTGTCTGTATTATATACGCGAGTTATTTGGGATTAGACATGGGCAATGGAGTGTTGATTATTTACAATGTTTCCTATTTAGATCTCTGAGAGCGTATTAAATGTCCATAGAATTAATACGTCTGTGTACATTATTTATTTGTGTGGGAAAGGAATGTGTATGTGTAATGTATATGTTATAGGGTTTTTTTGTGTCATACATATAAATAGTTTTTTTGTAGCATGTCGAAACCCTAAACACTGGTACAAATGTTTCTTGTATAGTCATTACAAAACGCGATATCATCGAAGTTTGTAAATGATATATAAAGTTTTAAAGTACTGACAAGTTTGTCTTAATATCGCAGGAAAAAGCCAATAGAATACCATTAAGTACTCATAAACTGGTATGATTTTTAATTACAAACAAAACAGTGTGGCGACTTCAGATAGAATGGAAAAAAGTATCAGACTTTTAAAACTTGCAGTGTTTATACACACCACTCTTCGCTTCAAAGGAAACTTTGAAATGTATTTTTCAGATTCGGTCAAACCAATTTTTTTTACATATAATTCTTCACTCGGAAAGTGAAAGTTGCATGAGGTTTTGCATCATATTGTATCCACCCTGAGTGGGTCCCCTGTTTGAATGAAATAGTTTACTTTTCTTATTGACGAATTATATCAATAAATCAAGATAAACTTCCTTTGATATTTTTGAGTCTGTAAAGGTATATCATAAAATACAGAACGAGTTTGGAAACATTCATCTCGTCAAAGTCAGTTTTCACGTTTACATGACTCGAAAATGTAAACCCAAAGACTGTCTTGTCTTCAAATTTTACCCATATTGAGTGTAGTGTATTTGATGTTCAGAGGCAACCATTATAACAGAAATCTGTATCAAGGAACCAAGGTCGATTTGCAAATTTAAAGAAATATAAATCTTATCTGAGATTGCGTGAAAAAATATCTGAAAAATATCGTGCTCTGGTTGGCTGGCTGAGTTATGAAAAGTATCAAGGTAGAGACATACAAACTTATACAAACTATCGTCATTATAAAGGGCAAACATGCATTAGAGTTTATCAAAGGCATGGATTCGGAAATGCTGGGAAAAAGGCCTTTATGGATATGTATTTATATGAATATATGTAACACACACCACACACACAAAACACACACACACACACACACACACACACCACACACACAACACACACACACACACACACACACACACACACAACCACACACACACCCCACACACACACACACACGTATAAAACATTATAATATATAAAATATATATATATATATATATATATATATATATATTTATATTTATATTTTTTATATATTTATATATACAATTATATTTATATTTATATAAAAATTTATATATATATATATATAAAATATATATATAATATTATATATATATATATTATATTTTATTAAAATATTGACATAGTACCAGCTGCTTTTAACAATTTCCTTTGCAAGAACGGTAATGGATAATTAAAAAAAAAACTTTTTTTCTTCAATGATTTTCCCTTCTGGGTTGGTCCTTTGGGAGACAGTAGAAGAGTATGACCTCCATACTTTAGCAAAAAGTAGTATTGATCTGTTTATGTGGTCAGAAAATATCGGTTAGATTTGTATTAATTTACTTTAGCCATTTATAATTAATCTGAAGACTTTCATTGAAACGTTTGGGAAGAAAAAAACGTTATAATTAACATTATTATTGTATTTATCACTTTTTTCTCTGTTTTCGTCCCACGAAGCTAGCGACAATGATGTCTCACTCAAAAATTAAACATAACTCTAAACCCAATTTAACAAGTTAATGATTGAGGTTAATAACGTGTTTTTGTGTGTGCGAGAGATTATATATATGTATATCTAATTGTATACTGTATATGTATATAATATATAAATATATATATATATATATCTATATATATATATATATATATAATGTGTGTGTGTGTGTGTGTGTGTGTGTGTGTGTGTGTGTGTGTGTGTGTGTGTCCAGTGTGTGTGTGGGGTGTGTGTGTGTGTGTGTGTACACACACACACACACACACATATTGTATATATGTATATGTATATATATGACAATTATCATTTCTATGTTTGGCCTCTGTAAGTTACAGAAAGTATGCCTTTAGTTTTGTTCCTAATGTGTGGTTCTGCCTCGGTAAAGACCATCACCATGGTGTTCTCAAGGGAAGATTCTTTGTAGATATCTATTAATGCTTGGGCTGGATCTTATCAGCCATTTTCTTCACTTCTTGCCAGGCTCTAACGATATCTTCGTGTTCCGTAAATCTGGGCACACTACGAACCTATATAAAGAAAAGTCGGGAATTAGTTATGTGTACTGCATGTCGGTGCTATCGTGTTAGTATGGTCTCTATAACGACTAAATATAGGTATGTTTGATTGATCTGAGTCGTCATTCCCGAGGGTTTTGCAGGTTGCAACAGATGCATTCCCCCTACCTCGCTCATTCTCATGCATACTGGGTATGTTGAGTGTCTCTAACACAATACAACCCATCATAAGATTCTAGGATATTATATTCCAAAATACTGTGTACCACTAGAAATATACAGTAAAACAGCTAGCTCTTAACCATGACCATTCTATTGCATCACAGATTGGATTGAGCTTAGCGGCGTGTCTCGCCTCCGATCACAAAATGCCACCGGAAAAGATGGCACTGATAATGGAGGCGTTACGGTTGAGTGATCACTCCCATAACTAATGAGCCTTATATAATCAATGTCCGCCCCCCTGCCCCTACAGCACGGCCAAATACAGGACAGTCACAGGTCACTGCAGGAAGGTAAAATAGGTCATATCCATATGTGACTTAGGTCAATGATATTAATCTAGGGGGTAAAACGATCATGGGTACTGATTCGATAATTATCTATCCCCCTTCGTGACTGAAGATGAGGTTTATGTTACTTCGTCAAAGCATCTCAATAATAAGAATACAGTTCAGTGAATAGGATTATAAAATTCGTTGTACTCAAAATACCATTATTATTATATTCAATATACACAAGCACATGCACATAGCCATACTCACAAGTGCAGCAAATCATATTATAGCGAGTCCCAGAACGGTATAACCTATTGCTTGCAGTAGACGGTTTTTACCTAGCATATTTTGCGTTTTATCCAAAACATGGTGCAGGCAATGTAGGAAGGGAAAGATGCTCAATGCACGACCAAATTTCTTTATCAATCATAAGATGTTTCCTATTAATCGTGATGTCAACTAATATTGGCGATTGCAATACACATACAAGCATACGAGGTCATACAAGCTCATGATTGCGAGAGAGATTATTCCCATGCAACACCAGTAATCATAGTCTCTACATTCTACCTTATCTTCTTGAGTGATGACGACTGTGATGGCACGCTCTTATCTTGAACAGCAACGAAGCACACATTGATTCCTCCCCCAAAGATTGAACCAAAACAAATACAAAAAACATATGCATTTGGCAACTTATAACATGTTATAAGATAATTTTGTCTTACTTGCTGACAGTTAAAGTAAACTGATAGACTTAACGACTGCTTTGCAGAGTTACACAACACTCACATGACCTTTGCTCCAACTATAATCACTATAATTAACTCTGATGTTAATATAGCAATTTTGCCCAGCTGGCCACCAATATTCTGCATAACTGTCCATAATAGACCCATTTATCCCAACAGTAATGGTTAACACACCTAGTTTAGACCATTAAAATGTATTCCTGATACTATAATACCAAAGATATTTGACCGAAGGCAGATATCGTTTAAGCCGGCAACAAAATGATAAAGGCATCTGATATTGATTCATGACTGGCATTATTAAATAAGAATGGTAATAATAATACCACTCCTTATTTCTATATTATTGCGCACAGCGGCAAAATAAGCTCACTGACTAAGCTTGGGAAAGTCATCTTTTTGATAGCTTGAACAATTGGATCGAATTGTTAATCGCTTCACTCCTTTTCGTTATCTACACACTCAGGTTCCTATATCCCTATTTCATATCATCAATCAAACCTCATCCAAAATCAAGTAATGCAGGCTTAACAAGCTTCAAGTAAATAAAATTAATCTTTTGCCTATATTACCGAGAAAAGACAATAAGCTTCTTCAGTAATGAGCCTCCCTACGAAAAAGTTCAGTTTGCGTTTGATAAAAAAATTGTCATAAATTCTTCAGCTGTTGGAGGAACGACAGGTGCTCTTACATGCATGGTGGATACCGAAAAAAATATATACCTTCACTTTACATAAGCAAACAAACCAAGGGGACGTTCCTATGTCAAATAAGTAAAGATATTCATGCATAGTCTTTGTATACGCATACCGTATACAAAATTTACTGCGATCTTGCAGTTTAACGTAACGGAATGCCCCTCCCCCCCCCTTCGAAAACAGATACTCATTCCGGTCTGTACAAGAGCCGTTTATAGAGCATGCGTGTTTATCCCCTTTTGTACTTTGTACCTAGGAAAATGAACGTATGTAAGATATCAACCTGTTGCCAGCAAATCAACACGGAACAATATCTAAATATATACCTAAACAACATCTACCCTACCATCATCCCCCCCCAATCCCTTGCCCGTTGTTGTCGTGGGGGGACTTAGGAGGCGGAGACTGGACCCAATGATGGGGAACTCCCCACCTTGGGACTCAGCCCTCGACTCAACTAATTTTGCATGGTCCTTTTTTCCTTCCCACTTTTCGTTTCTGTCCCTTCACCAAACCCTTCTGCTATCCACCTCCTAAGGGTGAAAGCCGTGCTGAAAGGATGAAAGGCTGACTTTGTGCCAGTCCTGAACGGCCTGAGGGAGCCCTGGGCACGGTATTCCCTGATTTAGTTATCTCGCCCTTACCCCTCACGGGGACCCTGAGGGGTGGACTGTTTTTATCCCAACATAACTCAGGCTTACCATGGCCAGTAATGAAAACTTGTCCCACTATTAGGGCAATGAGGCTTGCCCTTTATCAAATAGCCCCAACGATGTAAACCCACCCGATTCCCTGACACCAGGCTCTCCTTTGACACGGCTCCGAACACTGCAATAACTACCCCCTCATCAATGTCTACTAGACAGTAGCAACAATCAACCTTAAGGGACATTTCCACTCTCCCAGCATTCAACAAACCACCCCACAAC
>NC_051387.1:35859312-35861812 GCF_015228065.2 Penaeus monodon
TAAAAGGGCTTTCACCTTCATCTTCTTGGAAACCTCGGAGAAATGTGGGAAACAACATCCTTTTAAAGAGCAGTTTCTCTGACTAGGAACCCTTTTTGCCCTTGCCACACCACATTGTGTGTGTGGTGTGTGTGTGTGTTGTTGTGTGTGTGTGTTTGTATAGTAAGTATATTAAATATTATATTATAATTAAAATTTAAAAAATATAAATTAATTATAGAACACCACCACACACACACAACACATATGTGTGTGTGTGTGTTTGTGGTGTAAATGTTGGTTGTGTGTGTGTGTGTGTAATAGTGTGTGGGGTGTGTGTGTGTGTGTGTGTGTGTACATAGGTGTGTGTGTGTGTGTTGTGTTGTGTGCATATGTGGTGTACTTTGGGTGTGTGTGTGACATATGTGGTTTTGGGGTGTTTGTGTGTGTGTTTGTGTTGTGTTCTATGTGGTGTGTGTGTGTGTGTGTGTAATTTTTATATAATATATATATTTAATATTATATATAATAAAATATATTATTATATAATATTATATATTGTGGTGTGTGTGTGTGTGTTGTGTTGTGTGTGGTGTGTGTCTGTCATGTTGTGGGGTGTGTGTATATATTAAATATATAAATTTTCCCTTTTCTCTCTCTTCTCCCCTCTCTTCTTTTCTTTTTTTTTAAACTTAAAATATATAAAAATTATTATATATATATATAATGGTGTGTGGTGGTGTGGTGTTTGTGTGTGTGTGTGGGGGTTTTGTTTTTGTTTGGGGTGTGTGTGGGGGGTGTTTGTTTTGTTTGTTGGGGTGTGTGTGGGGTGTTGTGCGTGTGTGTGTGTGTGTTGGTGTTGTGTGTTGGTTGTGTGTGTGTGTGGGTTTTTTTGGTGTGTGTGTACATTATATATTATAATATATATATATATTATAATTAAAATTTATTTTTTGTGTGGTTACTTTTAAATATATTATAATATATATATATATATATATATAAAATATTATATATATTGTTGTGTGTGTTGTGTGTGTGTGTGTGGTGTGTGTGTGTGTGTACATTTATATTTTAAAATTTAAAATATATATATATATATATATTATATATTATATATTGTGTGTGTGTTGTTTTGTGTGGTGTTGTGTGTGGTGTGTGTGTGTTGTGTGTGTGTGTGGGGGGTGTGGTTGTTTTGGTGTGTGTGTGTGTGTGTAAGGGATATGAAAATTTATATATATATAAAATTATATTTTATTAAAAATAATATATTATATATATAATTATATATATATTTTTTGTGTGTGGTGGTGTGTTGTGTGTGTGTGTGTGTGTTTGTATGTTTTTTTAAATATAATACATCTATATTTTATAGTGTAATAAGTACAATAACACATATATATACATATATATACATATATATGTGTAGGGTTATATTATATATTAAATATTTAAAAAATATATATTGTGGTTTGGTGTTGGTGTGTGTGTGTGTGTGTGTGTGTGTTGTGTTTGTGGTGGTGTGTGTATGTGTGGTGTGTGTGTGTTGTTTGTGTGTAGTATGTATTCATGCTTAATCAGATTTATTTTTATGTACTCAGTTTTGTCGCACCCTTTCGAAGAGCCTCCTTCTAAAACAATATCCCTCAACCTAGGGTCACCCCCCTGGTGTGTGAGGAATCCGCAAACCTAGGGAGGGAGTAGAGTGGTCGAAGCTTCAATTTCAACCCTCAAAAAATGGTTATGTAAACTTCGACTGCTCTGCCATGTGGAGATCATTATATTTTTCGGGAAGTGACATCCGGTTAAAATCATATTTCAGGGTTTGGCAGTAATTTTAATCCAAAAAGCCAAAACAATACTGAACCTTTTGTCACAATTTGCGAAGAAGTAAATTTCCCTAGAGACAAATTTTTCAGAAAGAATCAAGAACACTATTTTTAATAATTGTAAGTGACCTGATTTGTAAAACCCTGGCCTTTTTATAACTATTCTTTTGAAGTTCGGTTTTGTTTACAAATTTGCCACTTCCCCTTTGAAAAACAAAGTCGGTAGCAGCTCTTGCCCGAAGAGTAATCTGACAGCTTCTCTTGTCATATCTTTCCATTTTGTCATTTAGTAAAAAATTAATTTTACCCAGGACGTTATTTGATTTTAGTATGTACCACACACACCCACACAAACACACAAAACCACACACAACACACCACACACAACACACACACACACACACACACATACACACCCACACACACACACCACACCACACACCACACACACACACCACCCACACACCCACACACACACATACACATCCACACACATATATATCATATAATCAACACACACAAAGCCACGCCAAAATCTCTCTCTCCCTCTATTCTGCACACACACCTCTCTTTCCTCCACTCCTCTTTTTAATTTTCTCTCTCCCCCTTTTTATCTTTTTATATCTCCTCGCTTTCTCTCTCTCTCTCTCTCTCTCTCTCTCTTTCTCTCCCTCCTCTCTTCTCTTCTCTCT
>NC_051387.1:35869312-35871812 GCF_015228065.2 Penaeus monodon
TTCTTAAGTAAGTGCATCGTGCAGAAAAGCTCAGGTGAACATCTTCGCCCGCCGGCGTCCTCAGTTAAGGGTTCATGACAAGGAGATAACATTCCAAAAAGAGTGACTGGAAAACACATTACGAAGACTTTAGAAAATACAACAAAGAACGGGAAAAGGAATTCAGGTGGCTCATAAATAGAAGAAATTCATTTTACTGCAAAGTATGCCGCATTGAAATAACGTCACTGAAAAGAATGCTCTGCAGCAACACGGAAAACAACAAATAGTGGAAAAGTGCGGTGATATTTTTGCAGTACCTAACTATATACAGTCATTCTTTGGTGACACAACTGAAAAAAGTTAAATAATTTGAGATAAACTACAGTATATTTATTGCATGTCATAGCACTGAAAGTCTTATGCTGCTAAGTAGGTGTCAGTGTCAGCTTTATATATGTAATTTGGGATAATTTGGCATAGTTCTTAGTCATATTTGGCATTTTTGACCTGGCAACCCTGCCTTCTCTCTCTTTCTGTCTGTCATTCGCGCTCTCATAAGTTTGTGTTTGCCGTGTGATTTATTACACCTGAAAATTACACATTTCTTATACAAAACCTGTCAGACATTCATTCATTTCTTTTTTCACTCCTGATACCTTAAACAATGATCAGTTCTCTAGTGTGACCGTCGAGATATGAACATAAAAAATCGAATTTCTGCATAATTATAATGATAATGATATGAATAAAAACAAACAATAAACTCTGTTAGATAACAAGCAAACAAAATCAACCCTTTGACTGATACTGACGTTGTTAGGTCCACTGTTCATTCGACGTCCGAAGGGTAATTCCTTTATAAAATCTTTAATTTTCCTTGGACTGCGGAATGGCAATGCATGTACTAAATCTTTGTAAGTGATGACACCATTATAAAACCTTTTCCTCAATAAAATAGTGAATATAATAGAAAAAAATCTACATAAAAAACAGCATGATTTCTGCTTTGTTTCTTATTATTTGACAACTCTGAATGGACGACCTCGGCCTTGTCAATCAAACCTGACCTTATCAAACGGTGTCACCTTATTCAAGCAGCCGCGAATGTGCTCATTGGAAAATGGCCACAGAATTTATATAAACCAAAATATTTATTGATCTATCTAGCTGTTCATTCAGTGGACATGCACATGCACACACATACACGCACACACCTTATAGTCCAGCTTATAGTAAATGATAGTTGATCATCTACTATTTGAGGTTACTGGTGTCTTATCTCTTTGGGGAGTGTTTGTTGTGGGTGTGAGTGCCCACAAAGTATGGCTGGATGTTGAAGGTGAGGTCGGAGATCAACGGGGAAGCCGGCAGGCTCCCCAGTCGGCTAAGGACTGGGCAGTCCTTGTGATGCTGCTGCTGTTGTCTGCTCTGCCAGAGGATAGGGGAATGCTGATCTCGTTTTGGGCTCTGCGGCTTAAGTACATGAGTGCTGTGTAAGCGCACAGGGAACAGCCGCTGTCCAATGAGCGCAGACATGGCTGTGGACATGATGTGACCCAACCTGGGAAACTATGCTGAATTCCAGGTTGCAGGGTCGTGCTGCTACAGATACTCCCCCTCCAGAGAGTGATCAAAGCGAGCGAGCGAAATACCATATCGTATCATTCCGGTGGTCACCAGTATAGTAGATAGATGGGTGGTAATCTGGTATGGCTGGGTGTAGAAGATGAGGTCGGTGACCAACGAGGTAGCCGGCAGGCTCCCCAGTCGGCTAAGGACAAGGCAAGGCAAGGCAAAGTTAAAAGAAAAGACCCGTAACCAGGGGGGAAAGAAGATAGGAGAGGGGAAGGATAAGGGGGGGATCAAAAAGATGATTTAGTGAGAGGGAAAAAACATGTGGGGTAAAAGTTGGGGGCATAGCTGACAGGAGGAGGAAAGGAGGATAAAGGCCGGAGGGGGAGGCCTCGCACCCGCCGGGGGGCCCCTGAAATTGTACAATGTGTACAGCCGGCCACACTGTAGTACCTTAGACATCAGCCAGGTCTGTGCTTCTGCTGCACACGACTGAGTGATCATAGGGGGAGACTTCAATGCACACCACCCCATCCTGGCTCCCTACTGGGCACCGGATGTGGCTGGCCATCACATAGCCAACGTGCTTGAGACATTCCCCGAGATCGCTCTCCTCAATAACCAAGAGCCAACGCATGTCAGAGGAGTGGTCCTTGACCTCACCCTGGCCACTGCGACTCTGGTGGAGAGGATTGGCTGGCGTGTCGATGAGACCGTCACTAGTGACCATTACGGCACTATAACTACCTTCATGGATAGTGGCCCAGCCGAAATGCCACGACCAAATCCAAGATGGAAAACAGACAAGGCCAACTGGCAGGCATTTCAGAACGCCTTGGCCCGCTGTCTGAGAAGCAATGAACCCACACAAAGTGAAAATGTGGAAGTGCTACAAGCCAGACTTGTAAATGCCATTGATGAGGCAGCCTCACTGACCATACCCAAA
>NC_051387.1:35886812-35889733 GCF_015228065.2 Penaeus monodon
GAGTGTGCCTGGGGGTTTGCTGAAGCTATCTCTGGTTGTTATGCAGCACTTTGGGGCCTGATGGACCCTGTTCTTCTGTGGGACACCCTCAAGTGTGAAACGCTTGTTGCAGCCTAAGAATCGGTTGGTGAATGCCCAAGAGCATGACAGAATTTCATCTCACAGGAGACACTAGATGCCACAGATGCTTGTTGCTTGACTGACAGGGGAGCGCGACTTAAATCTTTCCCAGGTGCACAGGACTAGGTCACTGCTGAGAAGGGACAAGGAACAGTTTGTTAGGAATCTTGTAGTCTTCCTAGTGAATGACCTTCGCCCTGCCTATGAAGCTCTGAGAAAGCTGAACTCCAAGCCCTCCTCACAGACAACTGCAGTCTGCACAACAAGTGGCCAGATAATCTCAGATCCTGTTGGGCAGGTGTGTTGGGCTGAGTATTTTGAGCAGTTGTACAGGTTGATCCATCAACAATTAACTTGGATGCAGGATTCCTTTGCCAGACTGGCCCATCAACGAGGATCCACCCTCCCTGACTGAAGTCAAGGCGGCGATCTCCAAGCTGAAGAGTGGTAAAACAATGGGTATCCACTGCATCCCAAACTGAACTGTTAAAGGCTGGCGGAGAACCTATGGCAAGGTGCTTGCATGCTGTCCTGTCTGCCATTTGGCTGACTGGTACCATTCCCCCTGACCTGCTGGGGGATGTGGTCATCCCTCTCTGGAAGGTGAAAGGGGATCGGTGGGACTGCAGCAATCACTGAGGCAGTACACTACTCAGGATCTCACTCACATCCTTCTGAGACATATCAGAGACCACCTGCTGAGGAACCAGAAGCCGGAGTACTCTGGATTCACTCCTGGTAAGTCCACAATAGACTGTATCCTAGCGCTTCGAGTCATGTAGAGCACCGACGTGAGTTTGGGTGTGGGCTGCTTACAGCTTATAGACCTCAAGAAGGCGTTTGATACAGTGCATTGCGAATCAGTCTGTGAGATCCTGAAACTAAGAGGAATTAGAACAAGAATTATTGGATCAATAGCAAGCCTGTATACCGGAACCGAAAGTGCTGTAAAGTGTGGTGGGGGCCTGTCGAGCTTCTTCCCTGTTAGTTCAGGAATGAGGCAAGACTGTGTCCTTGCATCAACACTTTTCATGGACTGGATACTGGGTAGAGCCACTGTCCAAAGTCACTGTGGAGCAACTCTGGGCAATGTCAAGGTTACAGACCTTGACTTTGCTGATGATCTTCCTATTCTATCTGTGTCTCTGGGAACCTTAGTGGCAGCTCTTGATGCATTTAGTAATGAAGCGAAGCCCCTGAGCCTAGAGGTCTCCTGGACTAAGACTTTGGGGGCTTGCTAGGAGACCCTGTTCAGTCAGTACATGCTTGCGGTGTGATCATCAAGGTTACAGAGCTTTATATACCTTGGTAGTACAGTTTATGACTCCGGGCTGTCAGACCAGGAAGTCAGTAGACGGATTGGCCAGGCAGAAGGGGTCATGAAATGTCTCAACAGGAGTATATAGAGATGCCGGTACATGTGCAGAAGGACCGAGCTATGTCTTTTCAAACCCTTTTACTGTTAGTTTTGCTTTATGGTAGTGAAACCTGAACCTGGAATGTCGTCGTGGTGCCTTTTGTAACAGGCGCTTGCCTTGAATCATAGGGTACAGTTGGCGGGACCATGTGTCCAACCAACGGTTGCACCGTGAGACTGGTACAGGACCTGTTACTTGCAAATTCCGTGATTGCCAACTCAGGGTATTCGGCCACCTGGCTCGTTTCCCACAGGATGATCCTGCCCACCAGGTTGTCTCTGTTCGAGACAACTCTAGGTAGAGGAGGCCTGTAGGACGAACTAGGAAGTGAAGAGCTTGAAATGAGTCATGGCCCTTCCTAGTGGCTCACCATGAGGGACCCTTGTAGATGGAAACAAAGGGTGCATGCAGCTATGCACCTCCACCGGCGTTAGCTCCCCAGTGGTGATGATGATGATATATATATATATATTTATTATATATATATATATATATATATATATATATATATATATATATATATATATATATGTAATTATCTAGGTACACACAAACACTGACACTAACACACACACACAAATATATTTATATATACATATATAGTTATTTATTTATATATTTACACACACACACACACACACACACACACACACACACACACACACACGCACACACATACACACACACACACACACACACATATATATATATATATATATATATATATATATATATATATATATATATATATATATATATATATACAAACATATATATGTGTGTGTGTGCCCCTTAGTTAATGGGCGGCTTGGGGGTGGTGGGCCTTGCCAGTCCTCCTCCCCCAGATATAACTCACTGGCAGTGAAACATATAATTGGAAAATGCTTGGGGAAGGGGTGCCCACCTCACCCAGCAAGTGAGGTGGGCAAAGGGTCCCATTGGGAGGGCAACTGCTGGGGTGTAAAATGGGAACAGAAATTACTCTGCCTGTGTCTTGGCAGCCGCCAACCCAGTGTGAGGCTTGTGGGGCAAAGCCCAAGAGAACCCTACAAGCGGATGTTGGTCCCACAACTTGCCACCCCCCTTTAGTGGCGTCCATCCAGAGTGACTGACCTGATGAGGAGCATTGTCATCCCTCACTGGAAGGGGAAAAGAGATCGTTGGGGTTGTAGCAACTACCGTGGAATCACGCTGCTCAGTATGCAAGTTTTTGCCCACATTCTTCTGAAAAAGATCTGTGACCACCTACTAAGATACCAGAGACTGGAGCAGTCTGGATTTACTCCTAGTAAGTCTAGAAATCATTGTAGAATGTCATTGGGCAGTTTATATCAACCTCAAGAATATATATATATATATATATATATATATATATATATTATA
>NC_051387.1:35889833-35897528 GCF_015228065.2 Penaeus monodon
CTTTTTATACCCCAAAAAAATTTAAAAAAAATGTCCGCCCCCCCTGCCCCCAGCACGGCCAAAAAGGCACCCAGGCACTGCAGGAAGGTAAATAATCATATCCTGGGGACTTAGGTCATGATATTAACTAGGGGGGAAAAAAGATCATGGGTATGATTCGATAATTTTCTATCCCCCTTCGTGAAGAAGATGAGGGTTTTTGTTACTTGTCAAAGCTTCAAAAATAAATACGTTCGTGAAAAGATTTTAAAATTTGTTTTACTAAAATCCATTATTTTATTTCAAAATTACCGCACACACATAGCCATACCACAGTGCAGCAAATCATATTATAGCGAGTCCCCGAACGGGTTTTACCTATTGCTTGCCGTAACGGTTTTTTTCTAGTATTTTTGGGTTTTACCAAAAAATGGTGAGGCAATGAGGAAGGGAAAGATTCAATGCACGACCAAAAATTTTTTTCAATCATAAATGTTTTATTAATCGTGATGTCAACTAATATTGGCGAAAATTTCAAACACTAAAAGCTAGAGGGCATAAAGCTCATGATTCGAGAAATATATTTCCCCTGCAACACCAGTAAAACATAGTCTCTAATTTCCTTACTTCTTGATGATGACGACTGTGATGGCACGCTCTTTCTTGAACGCAACGAAAACACTTGTTCCTCCCCCAAAGATTGAAAACCCAAAACAAAAACCCCAAAAACCTTCATTGGAAATTTTAAAAATGTTATAAATAATTTTTTCTTTCTTGCCCGACAGTTAAAATAAAATGATAGACTTTAAAGATGCTTTTCAAGTTAACAAACAACATGACCTTTGTCCCAACTATAATCCTATAATTAAAATCTGATTTAATATAGCAAATTTTTTCCCAGCTGCACCAAAATTGCATAACTGTCCTAATAGACCCATTTTTCCCCAAAAGTAAAGGTTTTCACACCCAGTTTTTTGACCATTAAAAAGATTTCCCGATACATAAAACCAAAGATTTGACCGAAGGCAAATTGTTTAAACCGGCAACAAAAAAAGATAAAAAGGATCTGATATTTATTTCTGACTGGCATTATTTTAAAAAAGAAAGGTAATAAAAATACCACTCCCTTTTTTCTATTTTTTGCGCACAGGGCAAAAAAAGTCATGATAATTTTGGGAAAGTCATCTTTTTGATAGCTTGAACAATTGATCGAATTGTTAACGCTTCATCCTTTCGTTTTCTACACCTCAGGTTCCTATATCCCTTTTCATATCATCAACAAACCTCATCCAAAATCAAGTAATGCAGGCTTAACAAGCTTCAAGTAAATAAAATTAATCTTTTGCCTATATTACCGAGAAAAGACAATAAGCTTCTTCAGTAATGAGCCTCCCTACGAAAAAGTTCAGTTTGCGATTTGATAAAAAAATTGTCATAAATTCTTCAGCTGTTGGAGGAACGACAGGTGCTCTTACATGCATGGTGGATACCGAAAAAATATATACCTTCACTTTACATAAGCAAACAAACCAAGGGGACGTTCCTATGTCAAATAAGTAAAGATATTCATGCATAGTCTTTGTATACGCATACCGTATACAAAATTTACTGCGATCTTGCAGTTTAAACGTAACGGAATGCCCCTCCCCCCACCTTCGAAAACAGATACTCATTCCGGTCTGTACAAGAGCCGTTTATAGAGCATGCGTGTTTATCCCTTTGTACTTTGTACCTAGGAAAATGAACGTATGTAAGATATCAACCTGTTGCCAGCAAATCAACACGGAACAATATCTAAATATATACCTAAACAACATCTACCCTACCATCATCCCCCCCCAATCCCTTGCCCGTTGTTGTCGTGGGGGGACTTAGGAGGCGGAGACTGGGACCCAATGATGGGGAACTCCCCAACCTTGGGACTCAGCCCTCGACTCAACTAATTTTGCATGGTCTTTTTTTCCTTCCCACTTTTCGTTTCTGTCCCTTCACCAAACCCTTCTGCTATCCACCTCCTAAGGTGTGAAAGCCGTGCTGAAAGGATGAAAGGCTGACTTTGTGCCAGTCCTGAACGGCCTGAGGGAGCCATGGGCACGGTATTCCCCTGATTTAGTTATCTAGCCCTTACCCCTCAAGGGGACCCTGAGGGGTGGACTGTTTTTATCCCCAACATAACTCAGGCTTACCATGGCCAGTAATGAAAACTTGTCCCCACTATTAGGGGCAATGAGGCTTGCCCCTTTATCAAATAGCCCCAACGATGTAAACCCACCCGATTCCCTGACACCAGGCTCTCCTTTGACCACGGCTCCGAACACTGCAATAACTACCCCCTCATCAATGTCTACTAGTACAGTAGCCAACAATCAACCCTTAAGGGACATTTCCACTCTCCCAGCATGCTCAACTTCAACACCTCTATCCCCACAACCTCCAACATCAACCACCCCATCCTCCCTTATTAATACCTTACAGCCTTATTGCCCACCTCCCAATAACACTACCTCCCTTAACACTACTCCATCTTCGTCACGCCCCCGCCCTTCTACTACCCCTATCTCTACAACAATCTTGAATACTCTCTTTAGCGCAGCCAAATGGGACCGATTTTTCGTGATCCCTCCACAGCTCCTACTCTGACAACACCCTTCTCTTCCAACAATGTCTCTAAAAACAAGTAGGTAAAGTCTCTTTCCGTAGCCGACCCGAGCACTCCCGTCTTGTCACAGTAACATCCGAAAACCAAGCTATAGCATTAACAAAACTAACTGACCTATATGGAACCCCTCCTTGCAGACCCCTCCAACCCTCAATACTTGCACCGGAACAGTTTCAATCTCCCCAGCAAATTGCCCAGTCTATGACAAGATTGGTCAATTTGTGGAGAAGACCTACTGCCTGCTCATAGACTATGATGCAACATCAGTACAATGCTACTCCATTCCCCCCAGAGGTCATCGAAAGAAACCCACTAACATAGCCAAAATTACCTTCCGTAGACATGACCTTCCCTTTAACGTCTACATAGGAGGAGAATCCCTCCCTGTTCGGCCATACCAACCTCCTCCACGTCAGTGCCAAAATTGTTGGCGTCTAGGACACCTAGCCAAACAGCCCACTATGTGCCCAACCTGGCCATACCCGATCTAACTGCTCTGCACAATCACGCACATGTGCCAACTGTGGCGGCCCCATAATGTATTTTATAGGGGCTGTCCCACCTACAAGTTTGAGTCTGAGGTAGCAACTCTCAGATTCAAACTTGGACTCACACTACGTGAAGCCAGACAGGAAGCACGTCGACGTGGTTTCTCTCTTACTCCTTACTCCAGTAATACTGCTCATTCTACCAATTCTCCTAACCCCATCCCCCCTACATCTAACTCCCCCTCTTCTACCTCCTACCTTCCCCAGTCAAACTCTTTTGCCATCCTAAACCCAGACACTCCAATCTCTACTACAGATACTCCAATCACCACTACAACCCCAACACCTTCCCCTCTACCTCCTCGCGCTACCCGTAACAGACAGAACAAACGCTCCACCCCTTCTTCCCCTACCACACAAACACCTCCACCTTCCTTTGCCCCTACGCTTGAGACACCAATCCTCTCTTCCCCCCCTCACAAGAAATCCTTTATCCCCCAAAACTCCCCAACCAACTCCTCAGAAGAAACTATTGAAAATATTCAAGATTACTTAATGAAAACTGACACTCAACCTCCAAATCTTACAACTCCTGCTCCTTTCACACTCCAAGTAACTGCTGATATCCATCCTCCTCCTAACGATATCCCCCCTACACCCTATCCTCCTAACCCATCCCAACACAGCCCATCCCCCCCGACCCCAACCGAGCCCACATTAACCCTCCCACCATCCCCTCTATCCCTTCTATTCCCTCCTAGATACACACGTGAATCCCTTATGTAACCCTCCCACCATCCCCTCTATCCCTTCCACTCCCTCCTTGATGCACACGTGAATCCTTTATGTCACAAGTATCCCCTTCCACAGACCCTCTGTCTCCTAATACCCCTCCTAGTAGAACACCAACTCCCACACCTCTCCCATCTCAGACCTCTTGGTCCTTATCTCACCCTCTAGCTGCTTCCCTCTCAAAATCTCCAAAACGTACTACAATCTATATCACTAAAGTATAACTATCCTTCATTGGAAAATTCACGGTTTCCGCTCCCACTGACCTGACCTTTGTCATATCCTTTCCTCTTATAACCCATCTATTGTATGCCTTCAAGAGACCTTTCTTACACATCCTCCAATACCAATCCCCAATTATCATTTTGTCTCTTCCCCACATTCCCTTTATGTCTCGTCCATACTTACCTCTGCTTTCCCCCACCTATCCTCCCAACCTATCAGACATCCTTACAGAATCCCACACTTTCTGTTTCAACAACCTATTCTCTTTCCTCAAACGCATACATATCCTCCATCTAATCTAACTCCTTACCACACCCGACTCTAACCCTTTCACTCACCAATTCCTTTGCCCAGCTTAGACAACTAATCACTAACTCAACCACCCTTCCCTAACATTAACTATAGTGCTACATGACCTTAGATGTCTAGCACATTTATCTTGCTTTTAACCATTAACCATTAACCCTACCATCATTTCTTGGTAGTCTCCTGCTTACCATATGAAAAAAAAAGAAAAAAAAGTCAAACATGATTTGGAGACCATTCTTATTACACACACTAATTATTTGAATAGCAAAATCATCATTATTTGCTGTAACAATTTTGGGGATACCAACAAATAATTAGTGCCACCTCATAAATCCATAGAGATCCAACATTAGCGATGATACAACATTATCAAACACATGGGATGAGACTGAGAGCTTGTAAAGGCACGATATAGGTTAAACTTAAGTTACTTTGTACTTCAACATGAAAGAAAATCTTGTGAACATTCATCTCTTTAGCTGATTCAACAAAGTAGTGAGACATTCATCTACGATTCTCGGACGTTTCTTTAACCATTAATTTGTTAATTCATCAACATTATGTCTATCTGTACTATACAGACAGAAAATACGTAAAAAATTACGGGTCTCTTATTTCATACTGATAGCTCCAGTCGATCGGTCATAATTGTTTTTGAGGTTGATGACAGACCCCTCTTAGACCTGAAATAAACATAAAGAGCATAATCTTTTCCCAATACACTTGATGTAATCAGTCTTTCAACAGTCATATCTTTACTTGACTTATGTTGGAGAATAATTCCCTTTTTTATCACAAGAAGATATAATCTGGAGATGATTTCACAAGAGGGCTTGCACGAGCGGATGATAATGCAGCAAGGGGTGTTTCCTATTACTTCCGTTCCTCTTCCTCCTTATAAGACAACTGTCTGTATCTTCCTCCATAGTCGAGGTTATGATCAGTCACCCACTGTTTTTCCCATTAGGCTATTTTTCCCCCCAGGCCAACATATATGTAGCCGGCCTGTGCAGTTTTTGAGCTGTCTCAAATGATTCCGCCACCACGGTAAGCAAGGGGCATGATCATCTTCTACCCCGGCGGTGGTCCCTCGCCCCATGTTACAACAGCTGTCAGCAGACAGGGGGGGGGGTGTAATTTCCCATGCGAAGTGGTGCCTAGAATAAAATAAACATTTTAACCAGCCACATTCCAATGATGAATATCAAAATCAATATTACAGTATGCGTCAAAACCTTTGCTATGCAAAAAATTCTTAGTTGGGTAGTGGGGGGTTCAAGTAAAGGTAGATACTATGAAGAAATTTGGGTTTGTTTTCGTGTATTTTCAGAAAAAAAAAGGGGCTGTTTTGTTTAATTTTACCGAGTGTAAATTTGAATTATTAGAAATTGCCCCCGAGGCAAAAAGCGGAGTCAAGATAAAAAGGAGAAGAAACAAGAATTGTTATTGGTAAGGTGAGACAAGGATGCATCATCCAATTTTCTACGATACTAAAACGATGATGCAAGCATTTTTTTCATCTTTTGTTTTTTGTCAAACATATTTGAGAAAGGGAAGACATTGTTTGTTCGTCCGCAGAAGGCCTAAACATTAATTTGCCGTATCTCTAGATTTGAAAAATGTTGTAAAAATGTCGTGGTAAATCAAGGTGACGAGAGATTTGATATAAAGTAGCCCCCGTTCCCGGTAGAGTTTTTGGTCAAGGGAAAGCACGTTTCCGCTCCCCCAAGCACTTTTTTTGTGCAGGTATTTATTAAAAGTTTTAAGCACCCCCTTTTTCAAATAAAAGTTTTTTAGTTTTTGAAAAAAGTCTTCCGTGTTTTTTTTGGAATTCTGTCATTTCCGTTTTAGCAGGCTCTTCATGATCAAAATGACATGGGATGCGTCGATAGAGAGGATGTTTACTTTTTATTTTAAATCTTTTCTGTGGGTTTTTTTTTGTTTTTTGACAAACTGATTTTTAAAAAATTATTCTTAGTTTAATTTTAAAATGAAAAGGTTTCTTTGTAATGACATTTTCTAAAAAAAAAAACCCAAAAAAAATCAGAATACCCTGAGGGGGTTGTAACTCCCGCGTGAAGAAGTAAACTGCTTGTCAGTTACCCGTATCTTCCGAATTAAAACTGATACAACTATAGTGATTTTTGTTCCGAATGTCAAGGAGAGATTGTGGTGTATATTTTCTATTTTGCTGCAGTGTGCCTAGTTAACAGTATTTAAAAAGGGATATACCAGGAGTTTTTTGCTCACCGGAAAAATAGGTCCCTTTGGGCCTTTAAAAGGGAAACCCGTGGATGACGCCGCCTCGTTTACATTTTAGGAGACTATCATTCAGTCTTTTCTTTCGTTTGAGGTGACAGGTTTCAAAATTTTTTCAGAAGCAACGCTGACATGAAAAAACTGTTTAAACACGTAAAACAAATTAGTCGAATAATTATTGAAACTGATACTAATTCCTTGAGGGGAAAAACACACCGTCCAAAGTAAAAGGGAAGAAGATTTTGAAGCGAGAGTCCTCGGTACCCGTGCTTCGAACTCATGGCCAATGCATCTGAAGAAAAATTCCCTATGAATCTGAACTTGCACGCCCCACACGCGCGGCACAACCAGACACACAAAACACACACCACAACCACACACACACACCACACACACACAACCCCACACACACCACCACACACAACACAAACACACACTCGCCCCCGCGGCCACACACCGCCCCACCACACAACACCCACACAAAACACACACACACAACAACACAAAAACCCCCCACACACACACCACACACACCAACACACATTATAAACAATACAGAGCAAGACCCCGGGTGGTATATTTCACACCTCTGTCCGAGGGACGGACGCCCCACGGGCAAGCCCACCCCCTTGTCCTCGACCCGGGGGGACATGGGGGGTCTTTGGGGGTCTCACATCTACCTTCAACAAAAAAAACCAGCAGCTAAGACCCCTTTTATTGACCCGTCCCAAAGCCCGACGTGGTTTATTGATGGGAGCGATGATTAAAAAAATCACAAACGAAAAAATAATTGCCCACTACTCGTCCTTACCGACCCTGTTCAGATCCACGCTATCTGTGACAAAGTTTTTCCTGTAAGTGCCCCCCTCGCCTCCCTTCAGGCCACCTCGCTACCAAGTTCTCTCAACGAAAACACACAACCTTTTTTAAAACCCCCGTAAATTTTTAAAAAAAAAAAAAACTTCCCGCCCCCCCCCCGTTTTT
>NC_051387.1:35897628-35900128 GCF_015228065.2 Penaeus monodon
CCCCCTTTTTCCCTTCTTCTCCCCCCCGGGGGGCTAGGTAGTTTGCTTGCTAGCAGTTTGTTTTAAACAACCAAAATGCCCGCAAACTTAGAGCCTTAAAGTACATCTATCTGAAATGTAACATAGTTTCTTTTTTCCTTCTATATTCTTAGTGGGGAGGGTGGTGTGTGATAAAAAAAGTGTGTATATCGTATTCAAGCCCTTATTACAGTCTCAGTCAGGGAATAATTCACCTCTCATAACAAATCTCTGCCATAAGAGCATTTTTTAAAAGATAACCAGCTGGTCAGTGCCTTGATGCTGAAACCCGTTCACCCTGAATCTTGGACGAAGCGCACCGTGCAAAAGATCATACTCTATGGGATCATTTCTTAAGTGAGTGCACGTGCAGAAGATCATACTTTATAGGATCAATTCTTAAGTAAGTGCATCGTGCAGAAAAGCTCAGGTGAACATCTTCGCCCGCCGGCGTCCTCAGTTAAGGGTTCATGACAAGGAGAAACATTCCAAAAAGAGTGACTGGAAAACACATTACGAAAAACTTTAGAAAATACACAAAGAACGGGAAAAGGAATTCAGGTGGCTCATAAATAGAAAATTCATTTACTGCAAAGTATGCCGCATTGAAATAACGTCACTGAAAAGAATGCTCTGCAGAAACCCAGGGAAAAAAAACAAATAGTGGAAAAGTGCGGTGATATTTTTGCAGTCCCTAACTATATACAGTCATTCTTTGGTGACACAACTGAAAAAAGTTAAATAATTTGAGATAAACTACAGTAATTTATTGCATGTCATAGCACTGAAAGTCTTATGCTGCTAAGTAGGTGTCAGTGTCAGCTTTATATAGTAATGGGATAATTTGGCATAGTTCTTAGTCATATTTGGCATTTTGACCTGGCAAACCCTGCCTTCTCTCTCTTTCTGTCTGTCATTCGCGCTCTCATAAGTTTGTGTTTGCCGTCGTGATTTATTACACCTGAAAATTACAACATTTCTTATACAAAACCTGTCAGACATTCATTCATTTTTTTTTTTCACTCCTGATACCTAAACAATGATCAGTTCTCTAGTGTGACCGTCGAGATATGAACATAAAAAATCGAATTTCTGCATAATTTTAATGATAATGATATGAATAAAAACAAACAAAAACTCTGTTTGATAACAAGCAAACAAAATCAACCCTTTGACTGATATGACGTTTTTAGGTCCACTGTTCATTCGACGTCCGAAGGGTAATTCCTTTATAAAATCTTTAATTTTCCTTGGACTGGCGGAATGGCAATGCATGTACTAAATCTTTGTAAGTGATGACACCATTATAAAACCTTTTCCTCAATAAAAAAAGTGAATATAATAGAAAAAAATCTTTCATAAAAAACGAATGAAATTTTTGCTTTGTTTCTTATTATTTGACAACTCTGAATGGACGACCTCGGCCTTGTCAATCAAACCTGACCTTATCAAACGGTGTCACTTATTCAAGCAGCCGCGAATGTGCTCATTGGAAAATGGCCACAGAATTTATATAAACCAAAATATTTATTGATCTATCTAGCTGTTCATTCAGTGGACATGCACATGCACACACATACACGCACACACCTTATAGTCCAGCTTATAGTAAATGATAGTTGATCATCTACTATTTGAGGTTACTGGTGTCTTATCTCTTTGGGGAGTGTTTGTTGTGGGTGTGAGTGCCCACAAAGTATGGCTGGATGTTGAAGGTGAGGTCGGAGATCAACGGGGAAGCCGGCAGGCTCCCCAGTCGGCTAAGGACTGGGCAGTCCTTGTGATGCTGCTGCTGTTGTCTGCTCTGCCAGAGGATAGGGGAATGCTGATCTCGTTTTGGGCTCTGCGGCTTAAGTACATGAGTGCTGTGTAAGCGCACAGGGAACAGCCGCTGTCCAATGAGCGCAGACATGGCTGTGGACATGATGTGACCCAACCTGGGAAACTATGCTGAATTCCAGGTTGCAGGGTCGTGCTGCTACAGATACTCCCCCTCCAGAGAGTGATCAAAGCGAGCGAGCGAAATACCATATCGTATCATTCCGGTGGTCACCAGTATAGTAGATAGATGGGTGGTAATCTGGTATGGCTGGGTGTAGAAGATGAGGTCGGTGACCAACGAGGTAGCCGGCAGGCTCCCCAGTCGGCTAAGGACAAGGCAAGGCAAGGCAAAGTTAAAAGAAAAGACCCGTAACCAGGGGGGAAAGAAGATAGGAGAGGGGAAGGATAAGGGGGGGATCAAAAAGATGATTTAGTGAGAGGGAAAAAAACATGTGGGGGTAAAAGTTGGGGGCATAGCTGACAGGAGGAGGAAAGGAGGATAAAGGCGGAGGGGGAGGCTCGCACCGCCGGGGGCCCTGAAATTGTACAATGTGTACAGCCGGCCACACTGTAGTACCTTAGACATCAGCCAGGTCTGTGCTTCTGCTGCACACGACTGAGTGATCATAGGGGAGACTTCAATGCACACCACCCCATCCTG
>NC_051387.1:35905128-35907628 GCF_015228065.2 Penaeus monodon
CAGTGTGTAAAATTGCGAAATACGAATAATTTTAGCAAATGTGGAGGATTCTGCACCAATGTTGGAGAACTAACTTATCAGTTCGTAAATAAACAAAAGGCTGACATTGTACTCGCAGCTTTCCTTGATGACAGGGTTCCGCCCAATTATGCACGTATTTTAGGATATTTAAATTGGATTCATAGAGACAGAAATGCGTAGGGAGGAGGAATTGCACTATGCTACAAAATCAACCTGCAGCTGCAGATAATAGATCTTCCCTTGCCAGACAGCAGTGTATTAATACTCTTCAGACTGGTGGACAGAAAACGGCACGGTATTCTCCTTTGTGGATGCTCCCGGCCGCTATCACAAGGGACAATATTTAGAGATTTCTTATTACAAAACCCTGATCAGCTATAACACCTATAACTGCATCATTGTATTATTGGAGACCTAAACCAGCACAGAGTACAATTTGCTTTCGACGAAACTAATGGCAGTCCATGACATACAGAACTTTGTTGACACACTTGCTCTGGATCGTCTCTTGACCCGTTGTCACTGACCTATCTTCCCTTTCGGTAAAGTCTGTCTTGGTTATGTCGGGACATCTTACCACGAAGATGTCTTACAAAGATTAGTTAACTAACACCTAGGGAGGACACTATGACAAGAACGATTGGAAGTGAGAGAATGCAAACTGGACAGTATTCAGAGAGGCTCTGTCTCACATAAATAAGGACAATTGAAATCCAGGTCAATATAGATCAGATGGTTAATTCCTTCACCTCAATTTTTAATGAGGCTACAAAATCGTTTTGTACCCAGTTTTAACTACTCAATCGAAGCCCTCAGATAAACCCATGCTTTGGACCTCAATGCAAAAGAGCCTCGGACATCAAACATCGAACATGGATCCGGCATAAAAGAAATCCACAGAAACAAGTAATTCCATAGACAGGCTGCACAATAAATGGAACATACTCAGAAATGGGCCATTCAGCAAACGGAGAAAACTACAAAAAAAGAAATTAAAAGAGGGTAAAGTTAGAATGAAATTATGGTGGAGCATTGTTAAAAACAAGCAAAGCAACACAAAGGATGAAACTATCCCACCCTTAATAACAAAAGATAGGGCACTAGCAGTAAACTCGAAGAAAATACAAATGTACTGGAAAGACATTTCTCAAGTAAAATGAGCAAAAACCACCCACACTTCCTATCTTGACTAATGAGAAACTAAGCGGGATTACAACAAGTGAGAGAGAAGTGGAGAAACTCCTGCGCAATGTAGACAGAAGAAAAGCTACTGGACCTGATGGTGTTAACCCTCGGCTGCTCCAGAGGTGCACAAAGGAGCTGTCATCTCCTCTCACTTTATTTTTAACACATGCTAAGCTCCTGGAAATGGCCTCCACTTTTGGAACAAAACAAATTAATGTTGTTCCATCTTTAAAAAGGGGGACAAATCCAGTTTAAAAAAATTACCGGCCAGTTTCCTTGCTGTCGTTCATCAGCAAGATATTTGAAAAAATAATATTTTCTCACCTAACAAACCAGCTCAACAAAAACCATCAATATGGCTTTCGGAAGAACCGCTCTGCTGCCGACCCGCTGTTACAAATGATTGCAGATTGGTCATCTGCACTTGACCGCGGACAGCGCACTTGTTCTGGTCCTGGGCATAGGGTATGGCACCTAGGTTTTTAAGTGAGTAAAAAATTGGAGTGGACGGTGAACTGGTCCTTTAGAAAAATAATCTACTCGACAGAGAAATGAGAGTAGATCTCAACGGAAAACACTCTGCTTACTATATCAAAGCAGGTGTCCCTCAAGGAAGCATATTAGGCCCTCTGCTGTGGAATGACTTCCTCAGTGACTACTCCACCTCATTCCTGAAGCCAAAGCATTTGCAGATGATTGAACATTCTCCTTTAGGTATGAGCCAGGGAACAGGATGCAGCCATAGAAAAAACTAAATGACAGACTTGCACAAATCCCGACTTGGGGGAAGAAATGGCAGGTCTTATTTGCCCCGAATAAATCCAGCATTTGGTTGTCAAGAGGACGAAAAGTGATGCCCAAGTATACTTTAGTTAGAAAAAAAATAAGACCACAAGAGGAAACTGATATACCGGGCATCACATTCGACAAAAAAAAAAAATACATTCAAAAGTCGCATAGAAAGCTTGGAGAGAAGGGCTTCGCAGAAACTTACATCCCAAAGAAGAATCAGCTGGCTGCTGGACGGAGAAGGCAAGGAACTCCTCTACAGGCACAAATTCGCTCTTCGCTCGAGTACTCCTGCCTCACGTGGGGAGGAGCAAACATCACTAGCCTCAAAATCTTGGACAGAATACAAGAAATAGCGAAGAAAATCATCGAAGACAGGCCCCAACAGTATCAACTGAACCTCGACAGCCTTCAACACGGAAGAGACGTAGCTGGCTTGGGCGCCAACACGCCCTGCACCTACACCAATGAGATTGCCAGGAAGACGGGGCTGCACACCCCACGA
>NC_051387.1:35920128-35930128 GCF_015228065.2 Penaeus monodon
ACACACACACACGCACACACATACACACCCCAAAAACCACAACACATATATTATAATATATTTATTATATTATATTATATATATATATATTTATATATATAAAAAACATTTATGTGTGTGTTGGTGCCCCTTATTTAAATGGGGGGGCTTGGGGGTGGTGGGCCTTGCCGTCCCCTCCCCCAATAAAACCCCTGGCAGTAAACTATAATTAAAAAAAAAGGGTTGGGGGAAGGGGTGCCCACCTACCCAGCAAGTGAGGTGGGCAAAGGGTCCCATTGGGAGGGAAAACTGGGGGGGTGTAAAATGGAAAAAATTTACTCTGCCTGGTTTTTGGCGCCCCCCAACCCATGTAGGCTTGTGGGGGAAAAAGCCCGAAAACCCTACAAGCGTTTTGGGTCCCCAATTCCACCCCCCTTTATGGCGTCCATCCGATGACGACCTGATGAGGGCATTGTCATCCCTCACGGGAAGGGGAAAAAGAGATCGTTGGGGTTGTACAACTCCCGTGGAATCACCTGCTCGTATGAAGTTTTTGCCCAAACATTTTTCTAAAAAAGCCTGTGCCACCTACAAATCCCGGGGAACGGAGCGTCTGGTTTTATCCTAGAAATTAAAATCTTGTAGAATGTCATTGGGCATTTATATCAACCTAAAAGAATTATATATATATTAAAATATTTTATTATATTATATTATATATACTATATATATGTATAAAAAATGTATATATTTTATCCCACCACCTACATACACATAAATTATATATTATATCTTTATATATATATATATATAATTTAATATACATATATTGTATATATACATTATATATTTTCCATACTACATAATATATATTATAATATATTATAATATATATTATATATAATATTATTCTACCCCACACCCACCACACAACCACATATAATATTTATTAAAATATATATATATATATATATATTTATAATACCCAAATGATTGTGGGAAGGGAAAAGAACTCCTCTGAGATGCTTAAAAAAACTATCCCCAAAAAAAAAAAAAGACAAATTCCCCCGGCTACTGAAAAAACACAAAGTAAAATTGAACAAAAGATCCCTAAAAAAAAAGGTATAAATAAATCCATTTGAAAAAGTAATTTACAAAAAAAAAAATACAAAAATTAAAAGATTATTCGACAAAAAAGGAAAAAATATTTAAATAAACATTGCCAAGAATTGAAAACGTTCTATAAAAAAGAAACAAAAGAACCTACCAAGAACAACATCACACCAAAATTTAAACCTAAAATGGCACTACAAACTAAAGATGGACTTGTTTTAGTGATGGAAAAAAATCAAAATAGATAACAATATTTTTTCCAACTTTACAAAAAGAAATAAAAATCAAAAAACCACATTAATTAATGACGCGGGATAAACCCACCGCCACTGCGGGACAAGTTATAAAACCCATAAAAAAAGAAAGAATAAAAGAGCCCCCGAATAGTGAAAAACAGCAAACTAATTAAAAGCTGGCAAAGTGTTGAATCTTTTTTCACAAAACTCTGTAAAAAAATATGGAATAAAAAATGGCCAGAAACGGGGTAAAATCAGCTTTACCCCATACCAAAAAAAGGTGACGCCCTCCAATGAAACAATAAAAACAATTCCCTTAAATAAGTCACAGCACAAAAATTTTTTTTGAAATTATTGTGAAAAAATAAAGTTGAAGTTAAGGGGGAAAATTGCGACGAAAGCGGGTTTTCCCCCGGGGAAAGGTAGAAACCATTAAAAATTTAAAAATTGATTGAGAAAAACAAGAACACAAAAAGCCTTCCTGTGTTTCATCGATTATGTAAAGCTTTTGTACTGTTGCACGATTCCTCTGGAATAACATTTACGTAGAATTTTTCCAAACACATCACCCAAATTTAATAAAACCCTTTGTATGACCAAAAACAAGCAGCTTAAAAACCCTTATGGTTAAACAAAGGGTTCAAAGTCAAACGGGTACGCAGGGTTGTTTCTGCCCGCCCTCTTTAAAATTATTCTGAAAAAATTTATGAGAGGTGCCTAGAAATTTTAAAGGAATTGGATGTTGGAGGATAAAAAATATCAATCTGAGTCCCGATGAATTTTTTTTGATTGCCAGCAGTATCACTAAACTACAACAATACTAATAAATTAGAGAAGCGCGAAAAGGCTGGCTTGTTTTTTAATCCCAAAGAAAAACTAAGATCAGAGTTTCAAAGTTTAACCGGCAATGAACTGTGAACTGTTCTAAACGGAATGATTGGGGAAAAATTGAAAGAGTTCACTTATTTTTGGAGCGTTTTAACAAATCATATGATTTCACCGGAGTAAAAAGAAGTTACCTTTGCCAAAGCGCCAAAATTGCTCTCAAAAACATTAAAAACCCCCGAACATTACCTTTACGGACAAAGCTGGGGTTTTTGAACTCTTAGTTTTCCCAATTGCTCAAGGTTCTGAGTTTTGGGTGTTAAAGAAATAACAAGAAAAAGTCATTTTTTTGAAATGTGGTGTTACAGCGAGTATGCGTTTACTGGCGGAAGAAGACAAGATAAAGGCTGAGAAAATAAATTGAAAAGACCGCGTTGGACATTTTGAACAAAAAAATTTAAAGTTTTTTGGTATGAATGAAAGAAAATATTGAGAAAAACTTGTGCAGGGATGGTGTAGGAACAGGGAAGAGGAAAACCGGACAAACTGAGCGACAATATCAAAGATATTTGCGGGCTGTCGATGGATAATGAAAAAAAACGTAAATCGAGTTTTTAGTGGGAAGGATGGTGGGGGGCCCCGGCTGCTCAAACAAGCATACCGTTATTATGATGATATATATAATATATAATTTTATATATATATAAAATATATTATATATTTGTGGTGTGTTGTTGTTTTTGTGGGTGTGTGTGTGTGTGTTTTATGTTGTGTGTAAAAGAATATACTATTACATATATATTTTAATATTATATTTTAATAAAATTTTATATTATATTGTATCTTTTCTATATATTTAAAATACTTATTCAATACTATTATCATATCTATATCCTAATATAATATTTAAAATATTATATATTATATATATATATATTTTTAATTTTTGTTGTTGTATTGCATTGTATATTAGTTATATAATTATACCACACACACACCCAACACACCACACACCGCAACCACACCACACACACACACACATAATATATAAAATTTTAAATTAATTAAAATATATTATTATATATATATATACATATATACACAAATTTTAAATAAAAAAAAAAATTATACCCACATACATATATATAATAATTTTATATATTTTATATATATTTATTTTTAATAATATATCTTTTATCTATCTTCTATCTATCTTCTTTATCTATCATTAATATATATATAATAAATATATATATAAAAAACATTTCATTTTTTATATATCTCATCATCACCCTATCAATCCAAAAGGGCATGGGCCTCTCCTATCTTTTCAAACTTTTCTGTCTTTGTTTTTTTTTCCAGTCTCGGCCCCAAATTTCGTTTTTTTCTCACCATCTTGTCACTGGCGGCTCTTGCCTCTTTATATTGTTTATAAACCCAGTCTGTTACTTTCTTTGTCATCTGTTGACCTTCTCCGAGTATTGACCTGTCATTGCCATTTTTTTTTTTTGAGATGACAAATATATTTTCTACTTTTGTCTTTCCCTGATCCACGTCGCTGCATCCGACCCTTTTTAGGCTAATCCCGCATAAAAATTTCTCCATCCTTCCGGGGCACTTACTTTCCTCCCAGTTTTTGGTTGTTGTCCATTTTTTTTATCCATGGGTCAAAAACTGTAGGCTCTTTGGGGTTAAAGATTTTTTTTTTAAAAACAAAAGGAAAGGGGCCTCTTAGTATCTACTGTGTCGCTCCAGCCTAGACTGATGTGTTGTTTAAATTTCCTCTTCGTTCATCCTAAGTTCTATTTTATTCGATCTTTTTATTAGTTGCTGCTTTTCATTTGCAATTCACTAAAAAAGATCTATCTCTGCAATCTGATTTTTTAGGTATTCGTCTCCTATACTGAACCCTTTTTCCCCCCTTCTAGCTTTTTAATATTTCCTCAGACACTGAAACAGTTTTGGTGAATGGTATCGCCCTAACTTTTTTTTTAATTTTGGTATTTTGTCAGTTTCCGTGTGGAGCTTGGGGTTGTGTCCCATCTTTGTATTTTCTTCCTGTTTTCAATATACCTCCCTACTCCCTGTCTTCGGAAATTCAGTACTCTGGTACTTGTACAGATAAAAGCCTTTTCTTAATCAAAAATGCCATACCAAGGGTTTCCAATTTTTTTTTTTTTTGGGGAGTTGGGATAGGGTCTGCTGTTGAGGATCCATGCGGACCCCCGCTTGTTCTCTGACGGGTTAAACCAGACTGTCAGATATGCGGTTGTATGACTTTTGTGAATATTTTTGTAATAACTAAAGGATTTTGGGTCGGTACTTTCTCCCCCCTTTTTTTATGTTCAAAAAATTTTTTGCATTATTCCGTTTTCCTGTTGAAAAGGCTTTGTTAAAAAGTTTTGGGCTATTTCACTGTTGCATCTATTAAAGGTCTTACTATTATGTTTCCTTGGTTTTTTCCCTTTCCTTCATCCCTTTAAAGCCTTTTTTTTAATTTCTTCTTTTGAGCAATTGCGTCTTAATTACCCATTCACTTCTTCCAGGGCTTTTCATTTGAGTTGTATGATCCCTGTAAAGTTTTCCACATTTTTACTCTCCTTTGGGTTTCTTTATTGCATGCAATTTTATTTCTCCTTATTCCCAGTCTCCCCTTTTAAAAGTTTTCATGTAGTACCTAGATCACTGTTTCATTTTTTTATTTGAGTATGAAATTTTTTAATCTTTACTCTTCTCTTTATTCATAGTCTTTGTTGTTCGGCTAATTCTATCTTGTCCCGTTTGACAATATTTTCTGCCCCATTTTTTTTCATAAATCTTATTTTTCCCCCAGAACTTTCTGGAGCTTTGCCCCTTCTTTCTTACGGCCTATCTAGTGCCTTTCTTTTTTATTCATTGACTTTTGTTTTTTTTTTTGTTTATTTGGGCTTTTTGAACTTCGTCGCTGAGAAATGAATATTGTTTTTGGGTGTTGGTTAAAATTGTTCTCTGGTCTTCAAGTTGCTAAAAATTTTGGGTGTGGGTTTTTTTTATAAATTTTCTCCTTTTCCCCTTTTGAGCGTAATTTAATTTAAGGTCGCGTTTAACATTTATTTATAATATTCCCCTTTTTACTATTTGCGCTTTTTTTAAATTTTTGAAGTCATTTTTGTTTTTGAGTCAGATGGCGATTTTTATGTTTATTTCCGCTCAGTCTTTTTTTGAAAAATCTATTCTCATTTTAAAATTTATTATCATTTTCAAAAAAAACTGCATTTTTCCCCCCTATTCCTAAAAAACCCTTTTCCCTGATCCCATTAGGTTTCTCCTACTGTCTTTTTTCCCATTTTTGGCTTAAAATCTCCTAATTATTGTGAAAAATTTTTTTACTCTCTTTTCTGGCTAATGAACATCTTTTATAAAGCTCTCTATTCTTCATCACTGTGGCTGCGGTTGGGCATAAATTGAAAAAATCTTTAAATTTTTCCTATTGTTTTAGTTTTATTATTATGAAGCACCTTTCCTTTTACTTAGAAATTTCCAAATATTTTTTTCTAAATGTTTGTGAACAAAAAAAAACCCTTTCCCCCAAATTCTCTTGCTACCCTGGGGGGTTTCCCCTTTTAAAAGAGCAGGTTTATCATTTAGTTTTTTTGTTTTTCGCCCCAGTCTTTAAAAAATCCCCTTTTTAAAGAAAAAAGAGTTCCCAAATAATGTAGTAATTTGGATTCTTTCCCTTGTCGTTCTATGTGCAAAGGGCACAACGTTTTGGTGGCCGTTGTTAACTGGGGTTCTTAGCACCCTTTTGCTCCCGAGCGATCCCGTCGCCCCCGTAACTAGGGGCCCTTGCCTCGGGATTGAGGGCCTCATGGGTTTTCTAAATTTAGAGGTAGGGAGCCGAGTTTTACCCCCCCACCTCTGCTTTGTGTATCTTGGGGGAAGGAGGGGTAGTTAAACCTGGATGCCCCTTTAACCCTCCAGCAGGGTTCCCGTTATGTGGACTTAATCAGCCCACCACGGGCCCCGCTGCTACCCGGGTATACTCCCGTGGCATGCCTTTGACAAATATTATAAAAGGGGGAAAAAAACCCCAGTAGAAAATAACAAATCATAACAATTTCAGACGAATAAAAAAAAAGAAGGAACAAGGAGATAATTTTGCAAATTTATATGACAAAGACAGGGCTTTTCAAAAGCTAAAAACAGGTCTAGGGGGGGGTCGAGGGCGAAGAGTTTGGGGGGGTTTGCTAAAAACGAGGGGGGGAAGATCATTCAAGCTCAATTTCCAGCATTAAGTTAAAAAAGGATTTTCTAATTAAAAGAGATTTTTAAAATTTTTTTTTTCTTACAATTTTTCAGATTAAATTTTTAATTTTGCGCTTTTTAGAAGCCGGGGACCTTCTCATGTAATAAACAAACACCATTTTATTCTCTGGCAAATCTAACATCTTATTTGTTCTTAAACTTTTCTCAAAAGCTCTCCAGTCTCCCCTTATGTAAAACTTGGGGCAAAACCTTCAAGGGATAGTTTAACCGGGAGAAACTCAAAGCACCCTGCGCTTGTCTTAACCCCAAAATTTACCAACTTTCAGATTTTAAAAACTTGCGCATCTGTCCCCCGCACAGCAAAACATCTCTTTACCTCATTTGGTTAGACGGTACCTTTTATAAGGGGCCGTCAAGTTAAATGCTGGGCAAAAAATGGCTGGGGGGCAAACAGGTAGTTTTCCCGGGATGCTAGGTCCCTCCACTGCCATCATAATAGGGCTGCGTATATTTCCTCAAAACTCCGTGGCTATTGGAGAATTTGAGCGCCCTAACTTCCTTTGGACTCCAAAAAGTGGTGGGGGGGGGGAGAAGAAAAATTTAATTTGCATGATTTTTACAAATTTACAAAGAACTTCTCCCCTTTTCGTCCATGCAATCCCCCAGCCATTCCCCTGGAAAGTCACATGCATCTTGGAAAACCCTTTCCCGCTTCCAAAAGGCAAGGATGGAAATCATAAGCTCACGGGGTCCCAAACCAGGTAAGAAAGGGGAAAATTCTTAAGCCATAAGGAAAAACTTACCTGTTAATATGAAAGTTCTATATAATAAGTACCTAGTAAAGAAGATCATTGATGGTGTTCATTGATCTTTATATTTTTGAAGTACACGAAATGGTTCAGGTGTGCCATTGCCCCCCCACAGCGAGATTTGCCTATAGTTTGGGGTTTTTACCAAAAGAAAGGGACCGTTGGTGTGAGCGTGACAATCCTGGGGCTCAAATTTCATGCTCTCCTCACAAAAACACTCAAACAGTATAAGGGAATTGTCTTTTTCCCGGGCCTATGAGGTATTTTGGGGGGGAAAACTTTAGAGGAGCTAATAAGTGTGGCAGAAAAGTTTTAAGAAAAGTTTTATGGTTTGAAAAGTCGACACCACTCTTTTCCTAACTTTTGAAACGTTAGTTTTTCCAGAATCGTTAAGTTGGGGATGGACCACCCAAGGGAAACCCATGTGCCCAAAACCCCATCAGTGCTTCCCCTACCAGGGTTATGGGCATGGAGCCAACCTTGCTGTTTTTAAGGAAATAGACAACCAAGATGTGTGTAAAATGTGGTACAAGGGCTCAAGAGATGACAAATGCCCCCCCAAAATGCGTTTCCACTGCAAAGAATCATGAAGTTCACGAGCAAAAGTAAAAAAGTACAAAATTTTAAAAAAAAGGAAAAAGAAAAGAGTTTTCCGAGGCAAAGCTGTGCCCTGGCTGTTTTGCACGCTGGGGAAAAATCTTTTTGCCTCGGTTTAAACCCATCCTCCTTCCTGTCATCCCCCCCCCTCCAATCTTTTTTTAAACCACACACTCTCCCAATACCTTTAAAATCAATCCCCAAATGCTGAAAATGCTTCTGGGAATTGTTTCCACCAGAAAAGAGTAGGAGTGAGGAGCTATTGAGGGCTCTTCCTCCCCCAAATAAAGGGCTTTGGAGCCATCATCGGGGTCCAGAGGGCCTCAACGGTGACACTCCAGCTGCCACCACATCCACAGGGGCCTCTGCTGCTAGGGGAAGCCCTAAAAAAAGGCTAAGGGATCCCTTTTCTCGGCAAAAGGAAACCTGAGCCCGTTCAAAAGCTCCCCTCAGAGTGGGATCCTTGGGCTGTCAGCGGGGTCCAGGGACCCAAGGTGACAGCTCCACTGCCACCCCGCCCTTTGCCCAGGCAAAGAAAACCTGGCCTGTCCAAAAAAAAGCCTGTGGAAACTATTCCCAAGGTAAAACGAAACCCTTTAAAAAGGGACTCCAAAATCCTGGAAAGGGACGCCTAAAATATGGGGGAGGGCCCTTAAACCCGGTTGCCAAACACCTTATGAAGAATGGGTACCCTAATCCAAAAGGACTGTCAGGATTCATGCAAAAAAGGGAACCCGAAAATTTGATACTCTGTAACCCAATTTTTTGGGATGCCCTACAAAAATCTACTTGGCTTGCCACTCCATTTCTACACTTGGGGATTTCAAAGGGGCATAACTTTTGGAGAGACCTTTGTGCAAACCCCCGAGGAAAAGGCCTTTTAGTCCTTTTCTCGAGTAGATGCAGTTTTTTTTTAAAAGTGACAACCCCAAATTTTCCCAAAATTTAAACTGGGATATTCTCCTGTGCCTGTCAAATTTTTTCACCCCCATTCACAGTTGATTTTACTTGGGAGGGCAGGGGAAAACTACGGGGAAGCAAATGCTTTCCAATACTTTTGGGGCGGTGAATGGTTTGCAGCCAAAGGGGAAACAGAGATAGCAAATTTTAAAAATGGGCTGGAAACATTTTATCAACTGGGAGTATTACAAGGGTCTGGAATGATTTCCAAAAGGTTCAAGATGCTGTTTAAACATTTCAAATCACGAATTCACTTGCACAGAAAAATTTTATTCCCAAAAATGTGGGTAGTACCTCCCAAATGAACGCGCATGGAGACAGATGTCTCCTCGATTAAAAGTAAAACCCCCCCTTAGCAGGGGGAGGAACAAAGGGCATAAAAAAAACTGGAAAGAACATCCCGTTACACCAGCTCTGAAGATAGATGGTATAAAAACCCACGACAAAAAAGATGTTTCAAAAAAGCAGCGAAATCCATGGAAGATTCTCCTCAAGCGTCTTACACACCCAATCTCACTTTTGGGCTTTAAAAGAAGTAAAACCGTGTCATTCTTCAGAGGACTCTCAGAACTTCCATACAACTTGAAAAATTTCCTTACGGAAGCTCCTAAAGTTCCGTTAGACCTATTTAATAGGGTCCCTAGGGAGGGCACAGTGCCATCCACATGGAAAAAGGCTTAATCTTCCCGTCCCTAAAACCCGGCAAAGGGCTTCCACCCAGGGAATTAAGACTAATTTTCCTCACCCGCCCCACATCACATGGATTTGAAAATTGAAAGACCACGATGCACTTGTGGGAAGGGGAAAAGCTAAAAGAATTTCCCTTTGCCAGCGATGTCAATGTTGCACTTTTTTGACCTGAAAAGGGCTATGATACTACTTGGAACTGGCAACCATGAAAGCTGCAGGGCTTGGTTTTTTGAGGGCTTACCCCACCTTCATGCAAAGGCCCCGCTGTAGGAGGAAGTTTGAGTGGGAAAATTCCCTAAACCCGGGAAAATTACTGGGGAAGGGCCCAAAGGGAGGCTTTTTTGGACCATGTTTGCCACTGCTATAAATGACTCGTAAAGGTGCTGTCCTCATGTAGTTTTGTTGTGATGACTTTACACGTCGCTCAGGAAAAGGTACTGACAAACACATGCAGATGCAAAAATCAGATGTACTGTGGGCAACATACCCTAGGGGCAAAATTTTTTTTTTAAGCAAAAACTATGGGTATACATTTCCACAACGGGG
>NC_051387.1:35935128-35947628 GCF_015228065.2 Penaeus monodon
ATGAAAGAGAGTTCCTCAAGTAATGTTAGTAAGTCGGATTCAGTTCTCATTGTCGTTCTATGTGCAAAGGTTCATCAACGTTGGGTGGCCTGTTGTTAACTGGGGATTCTTAGCACCTTCTGCTCCAGAGCGATCCTGATCGCCGCCGTAACTAGGGGCTCCTTCGCCTCCAGTGATTGAGGGCCAGTCATGGTTTTCTAATTGAGAGGTAGGGAGCCGAGTTACCTCCCACCTACTGACTTATGTGTATCTTGGTGGAAGGAGGAGTAGTTAAGCCTGGATGCCACTTATAAGCCCCTCCAGCAGGGTTGGCCCCGTCTAGTGTGGACTTATATGCAGCCACGCACGGCCTGCTGACTACGCCAGGGTATACTCCCGTGAGCATGCATTTGACTATACATATATATGAAAAGGGAAACAGCCACAGTAGAAAATTAAACTAAATCATAACATTTCAGACGAATAAAAAAACGAAATGGATACAAGGAGATAATTTTGGCAAGTATATATAGTGACAGAGAGACAGGGCTAACAAGAGCTGAATCAGGTCTCAGGAGGAGGGTCGAGGTCGAAGAGTCTGGGGGGCTTTGCTAACTAACGAGGAGGTAAGATCATTCAAGCTCAATTGACCAGCACTCAAGTTAAAATTAGGCATTTTTCTAATTAATAGAGATTTTAACATTTTTCTTTCTTACGAATTTGCAGATTTATTAATTAATTTAGCGCTTTTCCAGTTAAGCCGGTGACCTTCATCATGTAAATAAACGAAACACACATTTGATTCTCTGGCAAATCTAACATCTCATATATGTTCATTAATTCTTTTCTCAAAAGCTCTACCAGTCTCCCTTATGTAAAACTTGGGGCAATCCTTACAAGGTATAGTGTAAATACCGGGAGAAATCTCAAGAGCACCGCTAGCTGCATTGTGCTTAACCAAAGTATTACACAACATATTCAGATATGTATAAACTATGCTGCATGCTGTCCCCTGCAGCTAGCAACACATCTCTTTGATCCTCTATTCTGGTTAGACAGGTACCTTGATAAAGGGCCGGTCAAGTTAAATGGCTGGTCAAATATGGCTGGGGTCAAGCAGGTACTGTTCAGTCGGCAGTGCATAGGTCCCTCCACTGCCATCAGTAATAGTGGCTGCGTATATTTCCTCAATACTCCTGTGGCTATTAGGAGAATTTGAGCGCCAACTATAGCTTCCCTCATTGGACTCCATAGTAGGTGGAGGGGGGGTCTGAGGAAATGAAGAATTCTAATTTGCATGATTTCTACAAATTTACAAAGAACTAGCTCTCTCCCTTACGTCCTATGCAATCCCCTAGCCATTCCCTCTGGAATGTCACATGTCACTCTGGAACCATTCCAGCTTCCAAAGGGCAAGGATGGAAATCATAATGCTTCACGGGCTCCCAAACCAGGTAAGAAGGAGAAGATTCTTCAAGCCATTAAGGAAATCTTACCTGTTAAATATGAAAGTATCTTATATAATAAGTACCTAGTAATGAAGATCATTGATGGTGTATCAATCTTGGATCTTGATATTTTTGAAGTACATCTGAATATGGTTCAGGTGTGCCATTGCATCACCCCACAGCGAGATGGTAGCCTGATAGTTGAGGTTTTGTCACCAGAAGAAAGTGACCGTCTGCGTGTGAGACGTGACAATCCTGGGGCTCAAGTTTCATGCTCTCCTCACAAAACACTCAATCAGTATAAGGGAATTGTCTTTTCCCGAGTCCTGATGAGGTATTCTGAGGAGAAACTGTTAGAGGAGCTAATAATGTAGTGGCAGTAAAACGTTTTAAGATGAAAGTTGATGGTTTGGAACAGTCGACACCAGCTCTCCTCCTAACTTTTGAAACGTTAGTTCTTCCAGAATCAGTTAAGTTGGCATGGTACCACCTCAAGGTAAAACCGTATGTGCCCAACCCTATGCAGTGCTTCCGCTACCAGGGTTATGGGCATGGAGCCAACTCTTGCTGTTTTAAGGAAAATAGACAACCAAGAGTGTGTGTAAAGTGTGGTACAAGGTCATCAAAGAGATGACGACTGTCCAGGCCCAATATGCTGTTACCACTGCAAAGAAGCTCATGAAGCTTCATCAGAGCAATGTAAAATGTACAAATTTGAAAAAAGGAACAAGGAGAAAGTTAGTTTTCCAGAGGCAAAGCAATGTGCCCGTGTGCTGTTTGCACAGCTGGGAAAGTCTTTTGCCTCGGTTCTAACCCATCCTCCTTCCTGTCATCCCCTGCCCTCCAATACTTCTTACACCACACACTCTGCCACTACCTTTAAACCTCAATCCCCAAATGCTGAAACTGCTTCTGGTGAATTGTTCCACCAGAAACAGAGTAGGAGTGAGGAGTCTATTGAGGAGACTCTTCCTCCCAAAGTAAGGTCTTTGGAGCCATCAGTCAAGGCTCCAGAGGCCTCAACGGTGACAGCTCCAGCTGCCACCACATCCACAGGGGCCTCTGCTGCTAGGCAGAATGCACCTGAAACAAAGGCTAAGGTATGCCCTTTGCTCAGGCAAAGGAATCCTGAGCCTGTTCAAAAGACTCCACTCAGAGTGGGATCCTTGGAGCTGTCAGGCAGGGCTCCAGGGACCTCAATGGTGACAGCTCCAGCTGCCACCACGCCCTTTGCCCAGGCAAAGAAATCCTGAGCCTGTCCAAAGGAAGCCTGTGGAAACTAGTTCCATAGGTAAACGAACCCTTCAAAAGGTACTCCAAAGATCCTGGAAAGGGACAGCCTAAAGGTATGGGGCAGGCCTTAACCACAGGTGTTGCCAAACACCTTATGAAGAACTGGATACCCTAATCCAATGGAACTGTCAGGGAATTCATGCAAAATAGGAAGAACTGCAACATTTGATAGCTCATGTAACCCAATTTGTGTATGCCTACAAGATCTACTTGGTCAGTTGCCACATCCATTTCTACACTTGGGAGATTTCAATGGTCGGCATAACTTCTTGGAGAGACACTTTGTGCAACCCTCGAGGAAAGGCCTTGGAGTCCTTGTTCTCAAGAGTAGATGCAGTTTTACTGAACAGTGACACTCCCACACATTTCCAAATTCAAACTGGGATATTCTCCAATGTTGACCTGTCAATTATTTCACCCGATTCACAGTTGAATTTCACTTGGCAGGTCATGGAAGACTTACATGGAAGCAACTGCTTTCCAATACTTTTGGAGCAGGTGAATGGTATTGCAGCCAAGGGAATGCAGAGATAGCAACTTGAACATGTGGACTGGAATCATTTTGTATCAACTGTAGTATTACAAGGATCTGTGAATGATTTCCAATGTGTTCAAGATGCTGTTAATCATTTCAAATCACGAATTCACCTTGCAGCAGAAACTCCATTCCCAAAAGTAGTGGGTAGTACCGTCGAAATGAACAGACGTCATGGAGACAGTATGTCTCCTCGATTAACTGTAGGACCCCCTTAGCATGGGTATGGAACAAGGTGCATAAAAACACTGGAAAGAACACATCCATGTTACCACCAGCTCTGAAGATAGATGGTATAATCCTCACAGACAAAAAAGATGTTGCAAATAAGCTAGCGAAATCCATGATAGATATCTCCTCTAGAGCGTCTTACACAGCCCAATGCTGCACTTTTTGGGCTGAACAGAAGTGACACCCAGTGTCATTCTTCAGTAGGACTGCTGCAGAACTTCCATACAACTTGATATCTCACTTACTGGAGAGCTCCTAAAAGTTCCTGTTAGACCTATTCAATAGGATCCATAGGGAGGGCACAGTGCCATCCACATGGAAAGAGGCTATAATCATTCCTGTCCCTAAACCTGGCAAGGATGCTTCCACACCAGGGAATTACAGACTAATTTCTCTCACCAGCGACCCCACATCACATGGATTTAGAAAATTGAGATAGACCACAGATGCACTTGTGAGGATGGAAACTGCTAACAGAATTCCTTCGCACAGCGATGTCAGATGTTAGCAGTCTTCTTTGACCTTGAAAAGGCTTATGATACTACTTGGAAGCATGGCATACTCATGAAGCTGCATGACATTGGTTTTTTGAGGAGCATTACCTACCTTCATGCAAGGCTTCCTTGCTGATAGGAGGTTTAGAGTTTGAGTGGGAAACAGTTTCTCTAACCTGGAAGATTAGCTGGAAGGGGTCCCAAAAGGGAGTGTCTTAATTGTGACCATGTTTGCCACTGCTATAAATGACATCGTAAAGGTGCTGTCTCATGTAGTTTGTATGTTGATGACTTTACACTGTACTGCTCAGGAAAAAGCTTACATGTACAAGGACACATGCAGACTGCAATAAATCAGATTGTACTGTGGGCAACATACCATAGGTTCAAATTTTATTCAAGCAAGACTATGGCTATACATTTCCACAAACGAGGAAAGTTGCCTCTATTTAGGAGCAAACCCATTGCATTTTGTCCAAGAGGTAAAGTACAATTTTTGACTCAAGGCATACATGGGTGCTTCACATCAAACAGTTAAAAGTGAAGGCTACAAAAGCATTTAGTATTTTGTGGGTTCTTTCACATCCATCTTGGGCTGCAGACCGCCCAATGCCTATTCGTAGTAAACTTGACTATGGATGTGAGACCTGTTCATCTGAAACTCCCACTGTTCTCTGGATGTTGAACTTGGTTCATAATGAATCTCTCAGAATCCGTACAGGGGCTTTCAGGTCTCCACCTGTGGAGTCCCTGTATGCTGCGAGTGGAGAACCACCTCTCTCACTACACCAGGGCTATATTAACCTGATTTACTACATGAGACTACAAATGGTTCCGGGATCTCCTACACCCCCTTGAAGATAGCCGATCCTATGGTAGGAGAATCAAGAATCTTGTTGGAATTCCCCAATTCCCCCCTGAATCAATTGAGTCGAGCTGGATTTATTTGGAATTGGGAAAGGGAAGAGACCCGAAGCAGAAGTCTTCAATACACTTTTAAGTATCAAGGATCAGATGCAGTATGTACAGATGGTCCAAAATTTTAAAATGGTGTGGGCTTTGCAGCAGTGAGCAGCAGGAAGGCTGTATTTGGCAGCCTTTCTCTAGTAGTTAGTTACATGTCATCATTGCAGCAGTCAAGATGACTAGAGATCTTATGAACCATTCTATTCTTATATATTGTGACTCTTGTAGTGCCTTACAAGCAATCAAGACCTTAAACTCATCATATCCAGTGGTGAGGGAGGTTCAAGATTGGCTTGCACTGATGTTAACATGTAAAAAGATAACTCTATGTTGGATTCCAGCACATGTTGGTATCAGTGGAAATGAGCAAGATGATCGGAAGGCCAAGGCAGTTGCCGCTCAGTCCTGTGATGCTCATTTTCGTCTCCCACACACCGACTTGAAACCCAGCATCAGGAGTTGTCTTCGCAATTAATGGAAGGAACAATGGAGACATACCTCAAGAAATAAACTGTGAGAGATTAGTGATGACTTTGGCAATTGGGTGACCAGCATGCATCCCAGCCGACAAGTAGAATTCGTATTAACTAGACTAAGAATCAGGCACAAGACTGACTCATGGACCGATGATGGCTAAAAGCGAAGCACTTTGTGAGAGATGCCAACAGCCATAAATGGCCGCACATGTAGTGGAAAGATGTGAAACATTCTCAGACCAAAGACGTATGTACTTGTCTCACCCATATACAGTGAAAAATGTATTGGAGAGGATTGTGACATAGAAGGTATTATTAGTTTTCTTAGGGAGACTAATGTATTCAATAAAATTTAATTATGCATAATGTTTATGCAATATTTTTTTATACATTTAGAGCATAATATTTATACTTTAATTTTTAATATGATATTGATTGTTATTTGTAAGATATTTATTTATAGTTTTTCAAGTTTTAAATATTTTAATATTTTTTGATGCGGCAGATAATTTGAAATAATCAATCAATCAATCATAACTCGAGGATAATGATACATCTATCATTTGGTGACACAAACACTAGAAGCTACATCAAAGTTCAAAAGACAACATTAATAGGGCAACAAGGTAATAAAACAACCCACCAGAAGAATAGCAGACGAGCTTGGTAACGATGGCAGGGTCAAAGTCAGGGAGGGTCTTCTCAAGGGTCTTTGTGATTTTGGAGCGAGCAGACAGCATGGCCACCAATGTCGATTCGCTAGCTGATCCCTGTTTTTTAGAAATAATATATGATATAATTTTGCGCTCATAATCATTGGTACTCCTACATCACATATAAAACCATATTATCAGTCCTTGATTACCTGAATAACGCCTCCACCCGTTCCCCCAGAGGCTGCCAGGAACTCCTTGGGTAAGCCTAACAGTTGGCCTAGCCAATCCATCATGATAACTTCGAGCTCCGTGCACACGGGCGAAGAAATCTAAATCAGAGGGGCACGTATATTTATATATGGCAATATGGTTGTTTAAAGACAAATAGTGAATAACAGACGAAGACTATCGCCTTGGATTTTAAAATATCTACATATATATACATACATATATATGTAATATATAATATATATATATATATATATATATATATATATATATATAAATATATATATATATATATAAATATATATATATATATATATATATATATATATATATATATATATATATATATATATATATATATATATATATATAAATGTGTGTGTGTGTGTGTATCCTTGTACACACATACACACACACACACACACACACACACACACACACACACACACACACACACACACACAATATATATAAAATATTATATATATATATATATGTATATGTATATATGTATATATATAATTATATATATATCACACACACACACACTGATATGCGCTCACACCCAATATAATGGGCTCAGAACCCTATTACAATGGCTAGCAGGGGTCTTTATAGCTAAGAGTACAAAATAGTAAGGGAACATCAAGACAATGTCGTAGGGTAAAACGCTGCACGGGATCACGTGTCTGGCCACCCACCCTGAGGGCGAAGGCTGGTCCGACCTTACCACGTCGAGCGCTGGGCACGAACTGGGTCAGACGAGGTCAGATAAAATTGTCATCTAATTGTGCTTATGTACACGCCATATTGCTCGGCACCTACTCATGCCTCGCCCTCGAGGCACCTTAGATTGGCCTCAAGTGGTGATCCACGTTCTCGTGTGCATTATCCTTGTTGCACTCTTTGTAGTTGCTCGTCCTCGTCCAGGCTTAACTCGGCGGCGTCCTCGTCCACACATCCTCAAAGATCTCGTCCAGGTCCTTCTCGGCTGCATGCTCGTCCACTCATCTTCGTAATCTTCAATCTGGATCTATGGGCGTCCAAGCAGGGGCTTCTTCTTCGGCATCTCAGGGCGGCTGATACCTGCGCTGATGAGCTCCTGGAGTTGACGGATCTGTGGGCGTCCAGGCAGGTGGTGCCCATCACAGTATCCTGGGGCGACTGGTACCTGCACTGACAAGTTCCTGGTCCTTCGCTGGATATACGGGCATCCCGGCAGGTGGCGCCCTTCCACTACATCATGGGGCAGCTTAATACCTGCTCTGACGAACATCCTGGTCCACAGGATTCTGGTGATTTTCTGGTGACGTCCTTTCTACAGCATCCTAAGGTGACCATTTCTGCAGGAGGGTCCTCCTTCGGTGCCGTGTCGGTTATTGTCGGTAAACCAGATTATACACGTAAGGGCCAGATAGTAAGAGAAAAAGAAAGGTAACAGAGAAGAGGGGGTTAAGTACAACTAGCCGGTTATTTATATAAATTTGCAGTTTTTAATGTTCGTTTTTACTTTATTTTCGTTTTGTGTTTTCGTTTATTTCACAAAGATAAAGAAGAAAATAGGAGAGATAGACGTCAGTACTGATCCACATGGACCTGGCTTGAACTACCAACCGTCTGTGATAGATATAAGAGTAGATGATGGAAACAACAATGGCAATCCGCAAGGATTTACTTAAACCAATTGTCGTCACACAGAGAAGAAATGTATGTAAAACAAGAAATTGTACATCATGTATGAGTCACTCATCACGACTGACAAAATCGCGGGCTAAAGAGATACATCATAGATCTTTATACCGGCAGCTACAACAACAAACTCTATTAATCAAAAGGTTTCAGTGTCTTCTGTTCTGCATGGATGAGTGAGTGAGTGAGTGAGTGAGTAAGTGTGTGCGTGTGTGTGTATGTGTGTGAGCGACAGCGTTCGTGAATGAAAACGAAAGTGAGAGTGACCTCACACAGAAAATATATCACAAACACGAAGTTTAATGTTCAGTATAGCAAAACTGAGATAAAGTAGCAAATGCTATTTATACAAAATTTTTCAAATACCACATTGAATTCAACATGTTGAATATGAGAGAGAATGTACACATTAATGAATGGTGACATGAAAAAAAAATCTTCTCGAGTCAGAAATTCTGAACTGCCGAGGTAGCCATGTTTAGCTATGCATGTCAGACTTCATTGATGGGGGGTTCCTATACCCAAAATGCTGTACAATGAAGCGAGCTGAGCTGGGAAATCTATAAATAACCTGCTCTCTTCTGCTTATCTGTGATGGGCGCTCATGACATTCACTACGGGTATCTAACTATCACAAATCACACAATCGCTTGGAATGTACCCAAAACATGCAAGCGACTTCAAGAGGGTGAGAAGGGTGTGATTAATAAGTGAATAATGATTCTAGCTTAAACCCTAGTCCTACATTAATTAACGGACGTACCTGCAGGTCACACCGACTCAAAAGTTGCCGATCGAACGAATAACCTGTACCTATTATCGAACGTCGGAGTGGAGATCTATAAGGTGATTTACACAACTCTGAGTTATATCGGGCATCCCTGTGCACTATGATATGGCCGAAGATCTAACGCTATACTCAAATAATCCATATATATAAATCGCGTTACAAGCGCTGAAAGAACGTGTCACCAATGAGCAAGGTAACAAAGCTACGCATATTCATGAATGCGTTAAATTTGTTGCAGTTGGAACAATATCTCTAATAATCAAGAAAAATCAATTAACTACTTAACTAATGAACGATATTCATGTTTGCTGACCAATACCGTGATCACATGGTAATGTGATCTGATGTTGGAAGAATAGTATGAGAACTTGCAATTTGCTGTCACTTAGCAATTTTACACAACAAAACCAACGGCTCAACACATTTATGGAGAAGAAGGAAGGGAAAATAAATAATGAGGCCCAAAACGTGTACCCACATGGTTCTGTAGACATGGTCTTCGGGAAGTGGGTTGAGCGGTTTTCAGAAACGGTTTGTTTGTGTTGCGAGCCTAAAGGACGCAATGACCACCCTGCCACCAGTTATAACGGGACTGTTGGTGAACAGTCATGGTAGTCAACGTACTCACAACTCACAACACATGTAAATGGGACACAATAGACGATGTCTTTGGGTAAAGCACTGTCCGTCCAACCCCCCCTGAGGGCGAAGGCTAGTCCGACCTTACCACGTCGGGCGCTGGGCACGAACTGGGAGGTCAGACGAGGTCAGATAAATTCGTTATCTACGTCCTCACTGAGTCGATGGTTCTTAACTCAACTTAGAGCCACGTGGCAACCAGCCACGTGGTCTGTTGTCTAATGGGTTACACAAATTATGCTTCTGTACACGCCATATACACATACATACAGTACACACACACACACACACACAAACGTGTGCATATACGTATGTATATATATATATATATATATATATATATATATATATATATATATATATATATATATATATATATATATATATAATATATATATATATATAGATAGATAGATAGATAGATAGATACATATTGATATGCGTGTGTTTTATATATATGTATATATAGATATATAGATAGATAGATATACATACATACACACACACACACACACACACACACACACACACACACACACACACCACACACACACACACACACACACACACACACACACACACACACGCACGCATGCACACACATGCATGCACGCACACACATGCATGCACGCACACACACACACACACACACACACACACACACATATATATATATATATATATATATATATATATATATATATATATATATATATATATATATATTTCGTCCATCACCGATGCGGTGTTTGACGAACACCAATCAAACCTAGATAGGTAGTAGGTGAGTCTATCATAGATATGATGGCGAGATGAAAACCACCAACAGTGGTTACCTAAACAACTACTTCCCTGATGAAGGATCATTGGTTAGCTCAGGTTTCATGTGGTTACCACATGCACTCCATGTCACTTCAGAACCATCGCCTCTTCAAAACCATGTGAGTACATGGGCTTTTTAATTTCTTTTCCTTTTCTTTTCCCATAAATGTGTTGAGTGTATAAATTATAGTGCAGTTACTCTCACGTTGGGTTTGCTGGGCAAAAGTGCAACTGCGGTAATTTCTTAAATTCTTACGGTATAATGAAATGGCAGCGTTCTCACTCTCTCTCTCTAACCTTCTGACCTTAGGTCGTGCATTACTGTGAGGAGACGGTATTGCCAGCAAACACAAAATATCATTCATTAATTATTTAATTAATTTATCTCATTATTAGAGATTCATATTGTTTCAACCCTGAGGAAAAATCCGGAGCCAAAGTCCTTGAGGCAGTTTATTGTCGTTTGTGACCTCGTTCTGGTAACTCCTGCGATGCCGCGGGTGCGATCTATGCCGATCCTTTCGATCCAGCAGCTGCGTGGAGAGAGGGAACCTGCTGCATGGGCAACACCTTTCTCCTCACATAATTTTGTCCAGGGCTTGACTCCAACTTTATGGTAGTGGGTAGAGACAATAATGCCATAGTCGACATTGACTGATAGTGGCCTTCGATATATATCTATACAAAACAACTGCCGCTTTGTAGTTCAGTCACTCTTGTGGCATCTATAGGATGAAAAAAGCTTCAGGAGTCAACCCTGTGGAAAAATCCGGGACCAGAGTCCCGTATTGGTCTATGCCGTTCCTTTGGATCCTTCAGCTGTGTGGAGAGAGGGAGCCTGCTGCATGGGCAGCAGCTAGCTCCTCACATTCTTTCACCCAGACATTGACTACCTATACGGGAATGGGTAGAGACAATAATGCCATAGTTAAATTGGCCGATGGTGGCTTTTGATATTGTATCAACTACAACGAATTCAATGCGTTCGTCATTTTCTCTCAAACTTAGAATTAACTCCTATGTACTTCATTCTCTTTTAATAGGAGTTTCGTGATTGACTGTTAGAAATTCACTTTTTCTTACTCTTTCACTTTGTTTAATTCTCTTACTGGCTTCATTTATCTCTATCACGTATATCATACCATTTATTTCTACGCTTATTAATAGCTTGGTTGCCTCCTCGTTTCGACTTGACCTCACTTTCCCTTTTTGCTTCTGGTCAGTCGCCTGAGTGGGTAGACCCATGGTTGTGAGAGACAGTTTGGTGTTTCCTTTATTTGGTTGTTGGTAGTTATTCAAGGGATAAGCGTAGCATCATTACATTGCTCAATGGTGACACGTTCTATCGGTACTAGAATGGAGCTTGTAATGTGATTGAATCTATTATTTCAGTATAGCGGTAGTATATTCCTCATATCATAGTGCACAGAGATGCCAGATATAACCCGGGATTGCATAAATCGCCTAATAGATCTATACTCTGATGTTACATAGTAGGTAAATAAATAAAACTGAAGTTATTCGTCCAATCGGCAACTTTTGTTTGAGTCGGTGTGATCCACAGTTACGTACATTCATTAATGTAGGATTAGGATTATGTTAGAATAATTATGCCCTTATCAATCACGCCCTTTTCACCTCTAGAAGTTACTGGCATGTTCTGGGTAAATCCCAGCCGATTATGTGATTCATGATAGTTGGATATACATAGGGCAAGTTACAAGCGCCCATCACAGATTCGCAGAGTAGAATGGGTTATTTATAGATTTTTAATGTCTCGTTCAGTTCAGATAATTTCATTCGGCAACCTGGGTATTGGGACCCCAATGAAACCTAATGTAGTCTGACATGCCTATCACAGACATGGCTACCTCGGTATATCAGAATTTTGTAGCGAATCCGAAACGTAGATTAAATAGAATCGTGGATTGCGTAGTACATTTCTGACCAAGGAAGATTTGCTTGCGAGAAAACTGGCAAATAATTTTTCATGTCACCGTTCACTAATGCATACACTGTCACATTAAGTGTTGAAGTCAATTTGGTCGTTGAAATAATTCTTTATCAATACAATTGCTAATTTGTCGCATTATTGTTAAAATGAATGGTAATCATGTTTGTGACTCAATCCCTATATGAGCTTACTCTCACTTTCATGCTCACTCTCACTCACACACACACACACACACACACACACATACACACTCTTACTCACTCATCCACGCATAACAAAAGACACTGAAACCTGTTGCTG